>NW_001889903.1:145314-204576 GCF_000143565.1 Laccaria bicolor S238N-H82
TCTTCATTCCAGATGTTTGAAACATCCCAAATTCTTTTGGAGAAAGAATTTTTAGTTTCATTTCCACTATCAAATTAATTTCACATTTTATTATTATTGCTCTTTATGCATACTGTTAATGATTGGATGCAGGATGAGCATCAAATACCATTATAAATGCTAGTGTAGTCATACTACTTACCTAAGTGTTATACATGATTTGGAAGGTTCATAAAGTATAAGCACTTTATATATTTGCATCATATTTTGTATGAAATACATATAAGTACCCCAACCACTGTAAGAATTTTTGATGCTCACAGATGGGTATGGTATGCATTTGTCACTGATCTGCCATATACACATTTTCTTTCTGACCTGTTAAAGATGTTGTTAATTTATTCAAGACCAAATTAATCTCCGTATAGCATTCAAGTCAAAAAAATGTAACATAGTCCATTCTATGAATGCATATATAGTGTGGAATAATAAAATCAGAGTAAAATACAAAGGAAAAGCTGAAGAAATAATTATATTTCAATGAATTCTTGTTCAAATTTATCAAAGGGTGTTTTTTATTTTAAGAGGGAGTGAGATTGATGAGTTCCACAGGCTTACAAAGGGCAGTGGTGCATTGGAGCTGCTCCTGCCAAGGTTGTCCAAATATAGCATATGGATCACAGATATCCATGGATAATACCTGGTTTTTGCCGATCCATGACAGTCCCTATCATATTCTGTCAAACAAACTTATAATAAAACAAGCAATCTGTTCCAAAATAAGCATGAACCATATAATTGTCTCATAGATCCTAATTGTTATTTCCTGGGCCAAAGCAAAAAATTATTCTAAATAACAATTAGAATCTATGAGACAATTATATGGTTCATGCTTATTTTGGAACTGATTGCTTTTTTTATTATAAGTTTATTTGACACAATATGATGAATATACAATTCCATCACCATACATAGAAATTGAGAGCAAATATTTCATGAAAACAAGGATTCCAGGCTATTCCAAAGTTTTGAGTGCCTATGATTACACATATGTAGCCCTACATATTTGTCACTGTCTCAGTTGTTAGTCCAGCCATCGAGGCCTTAGAAAAAAACTCAACCCCATATGGTTATCAAAAATCCTGGACCCCCCTTGTATTACTTTTTGAAATCTGATATTGGAAATAATTGGATGCAGCTTGCAGAAAAGTGTAACATTTTACTATACTGTTTTGTTTTCTAGTGAGTGAAAAGTCCTAACATTAAATGTCGGAGTTTTCTAATATTGGTTACAGCCGGTTACTGCCAGTTCCAACCGATGCAATCACTGGTGGCCGTTCGGACCGGTTACAACCGAAGAGTGGTTGATTGAAACCATGTTCAAACCATCGTTTCAACCAAGTCCTAACCAAATTTCAACAACGTGTACTATGATCACAACCGTATTGTAAGCGTGAAGCGATGAGAAAGTTGTAGTCTAGTTTTTTGTAGTCTACTATATATTTTGTAGTCCCTAATTCTATTCAACGTTGTCGTCTATTGTATTGTATTGTATTGTACTTAGTGGTCGTAGGGTATTCTATTTAATTCTATTCGACTTTGTAGTATTGTTTTCTATCTATTGTATTGTACTTACTTGTGTCTATTCTCTATTCTATTCTATTCTACTTAGTAGTTCTATTTATTCTATATTGCATTAGCCGGGATTCGAACTCTTTAGCTTATGGTCTTACTTACCTTTGGTTAGTGATCGATAGTTACCGCTATGCCAGCGGGTCATATATTTAGTATATAAATTGGGTTAACATAATGAGCAATTGGTTCTCAAGCAGTATATAGAGCTCCTTAAACTTAAAGCACACCGATGCACTTCACACCTTACATGTGCATGATGAACATAACAGTGAACAAACGAGATTGAAGGCATCCATAACTACAGACAGTGGTGACTAAGTTTTGCGCGCGCGTGGTTTGCGAGGCTTGCGAGTACCTGGTACAGCCTCAACAACCTCCGCCGCTGTGTCCTGAACAGTTCCCTTCTCCCTCGCCTTCCCTTTTTTTGACTTCTCTACAACCCTGGCTTCTGGCGTGACCAATGTAGATGGAGCTGCATGACGTGTTGTTGAAAGTGGCTGTTCCTGTGCGACAGACGCCGGATTGCTAGGGCTGTGCTCCTGCGATGGTCCGGCGCTGATGATTCTTTTTTCGGCATTAGAACTGGTGGGAAGAGTGTCGAGGGCGACTTGTTCGATATTTCCGTGAGTAGCAAGTTCAGCAGGGGCAAGGGAGAGTGTGTGGAATTGATTGGTTGCATCCTCAATGCCACTGCTTTCGTCCCCATCTCCTGGATCATTCGCGATCGTATTCACCATAGCCGACCCGAAGATAATTTGATTGTAGAGGTCGAATAGCACTTTCCCATATGGAGTGTTGAGTTTCTGGATGATAAACATCTTGTACAAGGTAAAATCTTTCCTGTAGTCGATACCAGTCACAGCTCCCTTCCCAGCGGAAAGCTCAGGATCAGGAGAGAAGATGAAACGAACCTTATTGAAAGGAAGAAACCAATTAAAAAGTTACATAGTTCGCAAGCAGTTTAAAACGTACCAGAATGGCGATGCCGGCAATAGAACCAGGCGTCACACCAAGAAGCCCCCACAAGGTGGCACGCGTTTTCGGCTTTGCGTATTTGCCGACCTTTGTAATTGACGCAGCGCCAGTCAATAAACCTTTGAGAGCCTGATAGCGAGTGAGCGATCCAGCGTACAACGATGTAATTGAAGGCTTACCAAAACAAGCTGTGGGTTCATGAAAACTTTCGTTCGATCATCGATACGGCGTCCGTCCGACTCTCGGGCAGCATATAAAACAGGAGCGAACTTGGGGTACTTATTCCGTGCCATGTCCCAACGCAGAAGCTCCTGGAAGTCATTGTTGCTTGCCCGCTTGGCAGCATGACTAGCACCGATTTGATTCACAACATCACGAAGTTCGGCACCAAATATCTTCGGAATGATCTTGTCGCGAAGCTCTTTGAGAAACGTTGAGCGAACCTTATGGTGTTTATTGCAAAACTACAAATATCGTCAGAATTGTTGCGTGAAGTAAAAGACTTGTAAAACTCACTAAGACGCCGAATTGACTGTGCTCCCTCATCAAACCGTGAAAGCGTTCAGGAACCGTCTCATATATTTCCAATAAGACGCCAGCTTCCTCAGCCGCCTTTGTAACGTATCTCTGGGGGCTGTTGACGAGACTCTGTTGGGGATGAGAACTGTTAGTAATGACTGTATTGTAGTTGTCCGGAAGGAACAGTTCGCAGGTAAGGCTGAACATTCGACCAATTGACGTGATCTCCTCTTCATGCTTTGCAATAACTTGAGGATACCCACTGTTGCCTTGACTACGTCGCGAGCGCTTTGGCTGGTTGACTTTGATCGTCGCCAACTCTTCACAAAGTTGACAAACCTCCTTATCGCGCTTGCCACACAATAACTGTGCTTTTTTTAAATCCTAAACTTTCCAGTGAACGTAGAACTTTGGATACAAAGAGAGTACGAACCTCGTCATACTCTTCTCTTGTTGGATTTGAGCTGATAGTCAAGAGGTGTGCCGTTCCACTGCGAGAAAGGAGATCATTCTCGGGGTCAGACTCATCCGAACTCGACGATCCGCTGGATGGAGCATCAAACTCTTCGCCACTGGAGCTGGGAGGTTGGAGTTGGCGGCGAGGCATACCGAAAGGAGTCCGTCAGCAGCGTAAGTGTGAAGGTGAGCTTGAGTTGTCAACGGGGAAGTTTGAAATTTGAGCGAGGTTTGATATTTATTGATATCTTGACGTAATTTGCAGCAAGGCGTCGGTATTTTCGAGTTATTCACCGTTGACTTGCATGGCCGGTGAGTGTATTAAATGCACTGCCATGTAATAGCGTGCCAAGCATGGTACTACATAAATCTGAAGCAACGATGAGCAGGGACAGAAATAAACAAGACGTACTACATTGTTCTGCATGTCACTCTAACCCCGCTCTTTCAAATGGATAGAAAGATCTGTTTTTTTAGTTAGTTGCGTTGATTGGAAACTCGCACCTACCAACAGATTGTTCAGGTTAAAAGACCTTACCAATACTGTGGACAGGTTGAATCTGGGAGAGGTAATAAATATTGACACTCGTGCCGATTTAAAATTAACACCGGTTGCGTCGGACACTTGGGCATCATATGTGCTGCATGAAATCAATGAGGCTGGAACTCCAGGCCACAAAGCAGGATCGGATAAGCGGCCGTTGATGTGAGCCAACTACAGTCTGCATGCCGCCAGCCATGCAAGCACTCACAGTTGCAGTCCCCAAGGGCTCAAAGAGCATGACTGTAGGAATTGAGGAAGAAACGGAGGGAGGGTGTCGAGTCCTGATCAGGCATCTGCGCGTTCCTCGCTTCTACGATGATCCGTTTGAAGGAGGATTTGAAAATTGAGGGGTCCGTAGCGAAGCGATATGAGGAGAATACCATTGAGGAGGGGTGCCTGGCAAGGAATTGTTCACGGGTAGTGGTAGGGAGGGAATCCGGTCTTCAACATCCTCCTCTTCCACTAACACCCTTCGACATCGAGTTCAGGGGGCTCAGTTTCGCGCTCGGTTTGAGGCAATGATGGTGGTGGATCCACAGCACGTTCATTGCTTTGATTGTGTGAATGGCTGGCTTGTTTGGGGTAGCCGACTGAGCACGAAGGTTTGCAAATGCGTCGAGTGGGAGAGGCAGCGGAGTTTGTGGGACAAGTGGCATGTTCGGTGAAGTCGTGACAGGCTCCGAGTCAGAAATTTGTGCGTTCGCAGTGTCAACACTAGCTGAGGCTCTACGAGAGCTTCTTCGACGTCTCGCCGTCGGAGATGGAGCAGTTCTATCCTCTGCTTTACTTGGTAAGTAGTGTTCGCAAGTTCAGTTCAGTCCGGTTTTTTGCCCCCAAAACGCGCAACCGCGGACCGCAACCGGTCTAGGACTGACCCAGATATTGAGGGAACCGAACCGAACCACCTAGGACCGGTCTATTTCGGTCTATGGAGCCGGTTCAGACCGATCCAGACCGGTTTTTTTGCGTATAATTTATTATACCAATATAAACCATTTGTATCTTGACTATTATTACTCTGAAAAATAAACGGGTTATATGAAATAGTAAAGCATGTAAATACCCATTATTCTACCAATTTTGAAGAGATTTAATGAATATTTGACATAGCTATGACTGAAACCGAATTACATCTCATAGAGACTCGGGTAAAATATGGATTTGGTTATATCTTTTTCAAATTTTAACCGTTTTTGATGAAACAAAAACCCAATAAAAGGTAATAAACGTGGTTACAAGGGTATGTAACGCACGTGACCGTTTAACCGGTTGCAACCGATCAAAACCGGTCTTTGAACGGTTTTAATATATTTTCGAAATGAGGCAACCGGCAACCGGACCAACCCCAAATTGGGGCAACTGCAACCGAAAAAAAGACCGGACCATGGTCCGGTTCAGTTCGGTCCACCGGTTTTTTGCGGTCCTATGGACTGAACCTTTAAACACTATTGGTAAGGACCTCTTCATCCTTCGGGTCTTGAAACACCTACCAAACCTTTTTTTTCTTGTCTTTCCAAAGGTCTCAGCGCCTACCATTGCCATCCCATGCATAGAGAGGGCGTTTCGCGGACGGCGATACGTCGTCTCAAAGCCTCAGAGAGCCATAGAAAGGTGGAAGAGTTCCGGAAGATAGAGGGTGGCATGGGGCCATTCTGCAGAAGACGAAATGTCGTCTTGGTGCCAGGAGGGATGCAAGACACTGTGGAACAGTCGAAAAAACTTGCCAGCATGTAGAGAGGGTGTTGGGCGGACGACGACTTGAAGATCAACAGTACGGCTCGATGAAACTTGCGTTGAAGGTGATCAGGGCGTAGTTGATGTAGTTGGTGACGTTGCAAAGGCTGGGGAACCTTTGGGAGCTGGTAACGGACGTAAACAACCTTCAAACATGTAAGCAATCACCTTATGACGCAATCAAACGTGAAATTCACCTTTATCCGAAAGCTACAGCATGCAACTGATTTCAACAAGGTCAACGACGTCCCAACGCGTTCGGCAGACGTTGATACGTCGTGTTGAGCATTGGAAAGGTGGATTGAAGGCGGTAACGTGTTGAAGCGGCTAAAGGTGAAATGTAAGTCCATGAACTGCATAACAATGGAAACTAACGACTTACTTGGAAGATTGACAGTAAACACGCCGCAACTTGAAGACGGACTTGCGTTGAGGGCGGCTAGGGCATACTTGGTGACGTTGCAAAGGCTGGGGAACCTTTGGGAGCTGGTAATGCACGTAAACGACCTTAAAAGAAGTAAGTAATCACCTCATAACTCAAAGCAGCATACAACTTACCTTTACCCAAAAGCTACAACATGTGACTGATTTCAAGAACGTCAACAACGTCCCAAACGCGTTGGGCGGACATCGATACGTCGTGGCGAGCCTTGGAGAGCTGGATGGGAGGCGGTGACGTGGCAAAGCGAAGAAAAAATTGAATAACAAAGGTATGTCGAACCCTTTGCCGTATCTTCATTAACTGTTGGCGCCGCCGCGTGTAGTCGTTCGTCATTAACGGAAAACACAACTGAGTCCCGGGAGCACCACGTCGTGCCCCGATAGCGATTGGCGGACTTTGATACATTGCGTCAATGCAAAACGGGGCTGGGATGACTCTAAATGAAACAGGTGAGTTTTTTTTCGTGTGTATGGTGTTGAAATACTGAAAAACCTTTTTATCTTTGCCTTTTGCAGGTTCTCAATTGCAACCCATCCCATCCAGCATCCAAAGGCGACCCATGCATCGAGAGGGTGTTTGGCGGACGACGATACGTCGTCTCAACGCCATGGCAAGGTGGAATGATTCTGGAAGCAGGAGGGTGATGTGGGACCGTTTTGCGGAACTCGATACGTTGTTTTGGGGCCAGGAGGGGTTCAGGATGTTGTGGAAGGGTCAGAAACACTTGCTACCACTCAGGGAGGGTGTTTAGCGGATGGCGATACATCGTCTCGACGTCGTGGCATGGTGGAAAGGTTTTGGAAGTAGGAGGGTGACGTGGGACCGTTTGGCAGAAGACGATACGTCGTCTTGACGCCAAGAGGGGTGCATGACGACTGGTAGCTACCACTTACATCATGTACTCCTGAGCTGTACCATAGAAGTTCCTGCTTAGCTACCATGAATGAAATGAAATGAATTTTCATTCATTCACGGCACCTGTTTCATTCTAGATAATTTATTCTGTTTCATTCATTCCTGGCGACTGTTTCATTTTTTTCTTTCATTCCACCAGGGCAACTGTTTCATTCCTTGCTTCATTCTTCTCAGGTGCCTATTTCATTGTTAGAGCTGGGAAAATGATTATGTAATTGATACAAAATATTTAAGTGCCTTATTTGGCAACAGCATGCCTATCTCATTGTGTATTTGAGCCTCAAATGCAAAAGTACCCCCATATGGCCTCCCACACCACTGCAGTAGGGCACAACACATATCAGGCATAATTGTATATTATTTCCTTATTTAGATGTGTGTTAAAACATCGAAATTGTTGCCTGAAAGAATGAAACAAAAATGAAATAACTGCCTGGAAAGAATGAAATGAAAATTCCATGGCAATGAATGAATGAAAAAAATGAAACAGTTGCCAGGAATGAATGAAACGAAAGAATAAAGCAAAAAATGAAACAGTTGCCATGGTGGAATGAAATTAAAAAAATGAAAGAGTCACCAGGCATGAATGAAACAGAATAAATTGCATTCTTGTCAGTAGAAATGAAGAAAAAATTGAGATGAAATGAAATGAAACAAAAAGTATTTCATTCTCGACGGCAATGAATGAGAATGACTTGGAATGAAACAGGTGCCGTGAATGAATGAAAATTCATTTCATTTCATTCACGGTAGTTAAGCAGGAACTTCTATGGTACATGCCAGGTTTTACATGATGTAAATGGCAGCTACTAGTGGCATGACGTTGTGGAAGCGTCTGAACACTTGCCACCACGTAGGGAGCGCGTTTAGCGGATGAAAATACTTCGTCTTGTTGCATGGGAGACCGATGGGGAGGAGGAAGGGTTCGGGAAGCTGGAGGGTGGCGTCGGACTGTTTTGCGGAGGACGATACGTCGTCTTGAGGCCAGGAGGGGTGCATATTGTTTTGGAACAGTTGGAAAAACTCTAAATTGTGCGTTGTAGGACACACATTTCAGCAGCCTTCGAGAAGCCGTATTGGGGTTTGAACTGGTAGTTAAGTAGGTGAGCGGTTGGAAATGAATGGGAAGAGGGAGGAGGGTACCATGTCATGCGAGTGCTTAACGACCTCGAATCGATAAGCTAATTCTGCACTCCTGTATCCTACGGCAAATCTACATGAGTGTCGTTCAGCTGGTAGACAGGCAAGGAGAGCATGTACCTTTGACCTAACAAAAAGCGTATAAGATCCTACACATTGCGCGCCGTGTCAAGTCTATCCTGAAGACTTTGGCCTCGACGTGAGATGAGACGCGCTCGTTGGACACGTTATCGCTCATGCTGATTCCTCGCATACCTCACCCATTCCATGAGCTTCCCATGTGCCGCAAAAACCTTTGCAGGAATAGAATCTCGACTCCTCTTCTTGCCTCCCTCGCGACGATCATGAACTTTTTGATAAGATCTTAATATCCCCCAAGTTCTTGTTTGTGCAGAGGGACGTTCAAATGTGGGGTAAGATGTGTATGCTAGCCGGAAAGGGGCATCGTTGAACTCTTGTGAGATTGCTTCGATGATAAGTAGTGGGAGAGCTCCGCGGATTAGTGAAGAGACAGAGTGATTACATCACATGATCTCAAAGATAAGATTCTCATCATTTCTGTCATCTGTCACCCCCTTCACTCTTGTCAGCTTCTCGGGGTCAAAACATTATCATAATCTTATATTTTCTATCCGTCTCAATATTGCATATTCCTTCTACATTACTATTTCATATATATATTGAATTTAGTGGTTTAGAAACCGGTAGGCTTCAACCCTTCGCAGTCGGAGAAACATATCTGTATCAACAGTGTCAACAACGTGATACTCATCTGGTTTCTCAAATTCTGGAACAATATATGCACCCCGAATGATGGAGCCAACAGGAATAAACTCTGCCTCACGACGGTGTTTAGCACGAAGATGGATAAGGCCAAGGTCCCGCTCTTTTCGCTTCAAAAGTCCTGTTGGTCCATCTAATGGGTGAACTAGTGCAAAAGGATAGGGTGTGTCTGCCAGTGTGAATGTGAAGATGAAAATGAGGCGGGCAAATATGAAGACATCTGATGCAGTTGACATCTTCACCATTACACAGTCATAGCGTGGAGCATTGTTGAAAGAGGGATTGCAGCGAAGCAGATCCGTCTCCTTACGCCATATCACACAAGACTCATAATGAATGTGGAGATATCGAAATTCAGTGATCTGGATAGTTATTTTTCACATTTATCAAAACTATGCAATAAATGAGACTTACTGTCGTATGCTTATCGACTGTGAAGTATTTGTTCTCCGGACGTGGAATATTGTGGACAACACAGAATTGATTGAGGAAAGGAATTAACTTTTTTCGAAAGTCTTTGAATGCAACATCTGTGTCCTTGAGTTGCATCTCAATGTTGTGAATTGTTTCTGGGGGTTGTTTTGCTCCAATCTTCAGTTTACCGTTTTTATATGGATTGATATGTACTTCTTCCTCAGATTCTTCCTCCTGTGATGTCTTAGAGGTAGCATGTGAGGCATCATAGACATCAATGCGCTCTCGAATGCAAAGTGAAATGAGACGCCAATGATCAAAGGTTAGAATCTATAGTTAAGTGAGATTGGTCATTTTTCATGAATTTAAAATGGTAAGAAATCACCTGGGGAACAACATCCTTGAAATTGGTTTGACGGAGATAGATTTCTCGCAGTGGGCCATGCATTTTTTCATTTGGCTTGGTACTTGTATTTTTTGTGGCACCTTTTTCTTCAATATCATCAAAGATATGCTCAAGGGCATGTCGCTTGGGGAAACTCCAGTTCTTCAAACTTTTTCCATCCTTTGGTGGTGCTCTAGACTCTTCATATTCCTGAATAAATATTTGAATCAGTCCTATATTATTTGAGAGGTTGAAACTGACCTTCAATACTTTACAAAAATATGCTACCTCTCTCCTCCCCGCAGCAATTGTTTCAGAGGTTTGAACTTCAAGAGCAGCATACATATCCACATTCAGATAAGCACGTGCACATTTCAGCAAACGAAATCCTTCTGGACTTGCAGATTCTGTTAGAATATTGTGTGCCACAAAGGGAAGCATCTTTCACAATCATAATGTTTATAAGAAGTCTTATTGAAAGTAGATATCAAAACAAACCTTCATGATATCCTCAAATTTCGTTGCATCTGTAAAATTTACAGATGTAAATTGGCTAAAATGGATCAAATTGCGCCAGCGAGGAAGTGCATTCATTCTGTATGATCAAATTAAGCATTTGATGAAGGGGTGAGTTATAACATACTGTGAGTCAGCTTGGCTAGCTAGTGAACGGTGTGATTGCAAGTAATCCTCTCTGATAACTTTGAGGATGTGCCTTCCCCCCAGTCCATGTGAATTGTTATGCATTCGATCAAATGAGAGTGCATGATGTGGGTCTGAATTCTCAATATCCCAGAAAGAATTCTATCCATCACATTAGTTGGAGGTAATAGAATCTGAAGGAAAGAGATAACTGACTTGTACACCTCGCAACCCTTTTTTCTTCAAGATTTCTTCAGCATCATCCTTTCTCCTACATTCATTTGCTTGATCAACTGTTGCTTTACTTTCCTCTGCTGTCCGAAGAGGATACTTTGTAGAAGCATCAGAAAGCTTGTCAAATGGCACAAGGCAAACAGGACAAGGGCATAAGCCCATCTTGCCCCGAATCAGAGCCATCACACACCTATGTGGTTGTAAAATGCTATCAATAAAGTATAAGTATTGAGGTACTCACTGTTCCTCATAGTCTGCTGAAAGAATCAAAATCAAGGCGAAAAGTCTGCGGATAATGTCGTCACCACACTTGAACCAGAATCCAAGTTTTGAATGGTCACGAATAGATTCAAGGAGTTTCCGGAAAGATTCATGCCAGACAACTGTTTTGAAATCAACATAGGCTTTTTTTCCTTTCTCAGTCTCATCTTCTAGGACCTAAAGAACTTGATATCAATTCCTGAATTAGCAATTGTTTTTGAGAAAGAAATCACAATTGGCTGCCACCCCACTACACGACCACCTCCAATACCTTCTCCATTTCGAATCCAGTCAGGTAGATTGGCACATCTCGCTATCACTGGATAAGCCTTTTCTGTACCAAATGATGATAGTTTTGCTTTATCTGCATAAAGGATGATGCAAAATGGTTTTCCATCTGGAGGAAGACGTGACTTTTGAGAAGTCAGATCATAATTCAATGACAACCAGAAAAAAACTTACTTGAATCTTCCACCACCTGTCTGCTGTCCATGGTTCATGGTAGAATCGGATAAAATGCTGCCCATCAAACTTATATAGCCGCTGTGCATCCCACTCAAAGTGTGGAGCAAGCTGGGGGTTGCCTGCCAGATCCAATGCCCAATCCCAGAGGTTTCGGTGATAGAATTTGAAGTGGTTGTCAGTTGTCCGATACTTTGCTGTGATAATATCCTCTTGAAACTATATAGAATATTTTTAGCCCATTGCAAAGTTGTTGTTAGTAAAAACCCACTGGAGTCATCATATGAGAAGCCTCTTTCCATATTTCTTTGATGTTTTGGTGGCTTTTCAGTGTAAATAGTGCATCAGGTGAACAGCAGTCTTGAAAAATTCAAAGCAATCCATTAACATCCTCCTCCTTCATCTGTGATTTGAGGATGATCTCTGCAAATTCAAAATCTTTTCTGGTTGTAAAAGGGTACCAGGGCTTTCCATATTTATGGAACGGAAGTGGTTCCTTGGGTGAAGAGAGGCCATACTCTTCAAAATGATTGATTTGGGTTGGTCGGCCACTGTGAGGATGGTATTCAGTCTTGATATCATCAATTTCATAGCTAGGCTCATCATCCTGGTCTTTTGAAAATGAACTACATTAGTGATACCAAGATATAATAGAGTATGACATACAAGGCTCTGGGTTGCCAACTGTGCTAAATAAAGGAGGACTATCTTCAATTTCTATAGGAGCAGGTTCACTGTCAATGCCTGTGACCATGACTGATCTAGATCCTGAGCTTTCGTCTGGCTGATTCAGAGCTTCAATATCTGAAGGAAATTATAAATCAATAAAATGATGAGGATCAGAGAAATAACATTCGGTACCCAATAGTTGATGACTTGTTTGCATGATTGTCTCTCTCCCACGCAAAATAAGCCCATCTAGCAAGAAATACCTTCATAATGATATTTTTTGTGATAGGATTATCTACTCACCCCGTTCACTCCTCTTCTCTTGCTTTCTCAACTTCTTTTCATAAGCCTTGTCACTCAAGTCATTCTCATGCTTTCGTCGGCAAGAAGTTTGGTGTGCTCCGATACTGCGTGTGTTAAAGGGCAAGTTACAATACTGGCAATTAACCTTTTCTTTTGGCTTCTGACACATCGATTTATGAGCCCTGAGGGCACGCTGGGAATTGAATGTAGACCTGCAAGTTGCACACTCGAGCATCTGAACAAGATGGTGGTGGTTCAGAACCAACAGTTTGTTATCTATTATTGCAATATCTGATGCAGTTGCAATCTGCATTGAAATTGGTAGCAATAACTACGGACCGATCTCAACCGGCTTGGCAGGAGTCAACACCATTGCAATGATCGTTTTGGGTTGAAACCCAGAAGAAACCGGCGTTCTGACATGATTGCAACGCCGGCCAGTTGTAACCGAGAAAAAAAAAGTCCAACATTAATGATACACTACCCCCATTTGATACACTTTTGACTGGCAAATATCTCGCTCAATACTAGGCCGATTTTTACAAAATAAGTTGTAACAAGTAGTACAAACTCATATCTACCACTGTATATAATTTGGATGCATTTGAGGCAGAATTGGCAAAGCTGTGGAGCATACAAAATGGACTGTTTTTCAGAAATAGCCAAATACAGTCAAACCCCTCAATGATACACCCATAATCTTAGTTTTTCTCTGTGAAGTGTGGGTCAAATATTCTGAAATTTGGTATGGTCATAGAAGGGCATTTATCTGACATTTTCATGTAGTTTTTGTAGAGAAATGTTGTGCTCAAATTTGTTGAAGTTAATTTCTCATTTTGGGTGTATCATTAGCAGGTGGATGACTGTACTTATCTTTATTGTTGGCCAGGCTAACGCTATTTTGATATAATTTATTATATTATTAAAATTTGATAAGAGGATTTGTGACAGCGATCTGATTGTTCGCTGCAATCCACTGTCAGCACCAAGTCAGCACAGCAATCAGCTGGTTTTTTGAATGAGCTCAGATGGTAGGGAAATTACCAGATTGTCATACAAAATTATCATGTAAATAAAAAATGTCAGTTTTGAGCAGGATGCCCGCAGTGAACGAAGGGGCGGGGCAGACGCGACGCGACGCATTGGGTCACGTGATTACATAAACAGTGCGCATGTCTATCTGTGACGGTAATGGGGACCCCATCAAACGAGAAAGGGAAGGAAGTCGAAGGTCCGAAGCAAAGGCAGACCATGTCCTTGTCGGCAACGGTACTAGTCATCACTGTCATTGTGAATCGATTCTAGAAGTTTTTCTTCACGTCAAAGTTATAAATGATCTCATTTGCTACCACTGTCGAAAAAAAAAACTACTTCCAAATATGTCGCGGATGCCAAATGCCATTAATCAGGATATATCTTGCGAAACAACTCTGACAGGGATTGGACAGGGATCAGACAGGGATTGCACTCGTCTTCAATGCATCACATTAGACTGGTGACCCGAACCCTCGATCACGTGCCTTGCATCCCAGCGGCTGCTTGGCGGCCCGGCGCTTTGGGACTGATCAACACGCTGGAAATCAGCTCTACCTCTCTTCGTGGCGATGTTCAAGGGACCTGCCCCCGATCTTCAAAGATCACATACCGCGTCCAGATATGCACACCCCTCTCTTTCCACTCTTCCCCCTGACGTCTTGATTCAAATCCAAACTTTTCTGGAAACAGACGACATCATCTCTCTTCGCAAGGTATCGATCATCCTATTTCCAGAATGTTTAACATTAACGGTTTCCTTATCATTTCTCTTTGAGACCTCTCAAGTCTTGTGCACCGTCACAAAATTGCGAATTGTGTGGATCAACGCCTTGCGCCAAGTGTGTTTGATGCACGGCATAAATCTGTCCACGTTCTACCCACTTGAAAATATTTCGCAAATCGAACTTGAACATGCCGCCTTCTCACCTTTTAGATTTATAAAGTACGCAACGGATAACATCCCCTCTGAAGGAGTAAAATACGCAACGGATAATATCCCCTTTGAAGGAGATATTAAATCCGTTGTGACTCGCATCCTTGAGCCTCGATTACCGCCCGTCATTCCGACGGATGAGGACGTACCCTTTGATTGTCACACTCTTTTGCTTATTCCGGGCGGTCGGTTCTTGTTTACCGATACGATTCAACACGGCGTCGCCCTTTGGGACCTCGGAATTCATGCAGCAATCCCAATGAAACTGTCCCCTCTAGCTGTGCTTCCGACAACAGAGGAATCTTTTGTCAGATTCACCAGCCCAACTCCGGACGGTCACGGCGTTTACGTTTGTGTTGAAGAACAGGTGTAAGCATCTCAGCAATTTTTATTTCTCTATGCTGCACATCCCACACACATCATAGGAACTTGTACACAGACACCCGCGTGTCAATCTACGAAATATACCCATCCTCTGCGGACGTGGCTTTCCGTCTTACCCATTCCTTGAAGGTCAAAGGAGCATTTGATAACGCATACATCTATAGAAACACACTGGCCTGCAGTCATGATAACCATCTCATCACGGTCTGGGATTTTATTCAAAACAAAGCAATCAGTTGGGAGTACAATGCAGTACTTCGACCGAATGGCGTCAGTGACTTTCCAGAAAACAATCACCCCATGTACTGACTATCTATGTTCTACAAGGTTATACTTTATACCGACACCCTCCTTCTCGTTGAATTCGGGAAATTGACTGTCTGGGACGTGCCTGGCTCACTGTATCTGCCGGTTTCGGACGACATGGGGCCTGCGTTTATCCGGCTCCTTCCTAGATCGGAAATTAATACTCCATTGCCAGCTGAATCCTTTCGCGTTTCTCCCCCTAGTCAGTGGCTTTCTGCAGGACAGTCGAGACTCCCTTTCTTTGGATTGTGCAGCCCGACGCCCGACATAGAAGGGGAGGAACTTGATGATGCAAGTGCTTCTATGCGATGCTACACGTTCAAACCTGTTTCAAGCCTTTCCGATAACCCAGAATTGCAGGCGTTTGATCCACAACCAGTGGGCGTCGTGAACTCTTTTCCCATATCGACGATGTCCGAGAACTTTCTACGACATATACGGTTTTGTGGCAAGTCGCTTACCGTAGCGTGGCATGCCGGTGACGAGGTAAATGTCAGCCTTATGGAGATGCCACAGGGTGATCCGGACAGCGTGGCCACCCTCTTTATTCGACGTCTCTTCAATAATGAGGAGGCGGTCGCACTAAGGGATTTCGACTTTTGTCCCGCAGCGGGTCGATTGGTTGTCACGACGGCAGCTGGCGATATTCAAATTATGGATTTTCTTACTCCCCCTACCCCCGTAAGCGTCTAATGGTTTCAACATTCATCCAAACTGACCGTGTTTGCACCTTGATAATAGATACAAGTGAACTTCAAAATTTCAGCCGAGGATCACTCGTGAATTAAGAGTGAGAATAGATGGAGGCCGTTCCTCTTGCAACAAATATAGCTTGCCATACCGGCAGACTTAGTAAATAGTCCCACTCAAAAAGAAAAGAGAACGGTTGAGAGATGCAAGAGAGAAATATATATGCAATGATTATAGGCTTTGGTAGAACGCGACGTTGAATCCAAGTTTATGATGCACGAATCCGAGCAAAGTTGAATTATGAGTAGAGGTGGCCGAAGGAACCAATCAGTACGATGTAAGTCTATAATAATAGATAGTAGCAGAATTAACTGCTCCTAATGTCGAGTTTTGAAAACGGCTCAATCAATGGGGATGTAAGCCATTCTTCTGGTCATTCCCTCAAAGATCAACAAAGCGCTTAACCTTGTTAAGCCACTTGACATATTCCTAACGTAAAGGCATCAGCACTGCGAGAGACGTGGTAGAATATGTTGCACAAACCTGTTGTTCCTTGTGTGCGGCATAGTCGGGAATGAAGGCGGCGACGTTTTCATTGATGCCACGCTCTTGCAGGTACTTGTCAAATTCATCCTGGACACCAACGTCAAGGGTCTCGAACTGAAAAGGTTTCATCTTCAACAAAGGTTGATGCGAAAAGTAGAGGAAAAAAGTACTGCAGGACCAATGTACAAACCACGGCGCTTCCAGTCAGCTTCGGCGGTGAGTTCTTGACTGAGCTTAGCATCTTCGTAGAACGAGATGTTCTCAATCAAAAAGTGTGAATCCTGGCAGACCATGTCGACACTCAACGCCCCAGGACCACTGGTCTAGGAACGGAAATCAGTGTAAGGAGGGCCGTGAGAGAAATATATGGACATAATACCTTGGTAATAGTAAGAGCGGCACGAACAGGATTGGAAGGATTGGGACTCTCATCAGCCTCGTCGCCAGCATCTTCATTTTCAGGCTCGAACTCGGTGTCAGCCTGAATGTCGGCAATGGAAAATATAATACGGATGCTGGGTTGTCAAACCGAGTAAGAAACTTTCGTGCAGCGGAGCAATGGACCCACTTTTCATCGCCAAACTTGCGTGTCAGCGCAACCTCGTCGTGACCGGGAATATCTTCGATCTGCGCAAGGTTCGCATCAGCATTTTGCTCAAGAAACTTCAGTTGGCACCCTGACTCACAGACCATACGCCCTGCTCCAAGAAGTTCCGCAGGAACTCGGGTGATGATGCTTCGTTGGTCCTGGCCTCCTTCTCATACTGCAGCTCCTCTTGCAGTTTTTGTGAGAGGGGGATGTCCGCTACACAGCACGTTAGAAGTAGCAGAAAAGGAAATCCAACGAAACATACACGCTCCACTACCCAGCCGTCTGGCAGAACCTGAGAACGCCCTCACCGGTGGTGTCACCGTCACTGCTGCCCGAGGAGCAGCCAATGCAGAGACCCGCATGCCAGATACGATGCGGGACCGCGAGGCAATGCGAGAAACTTGGCAGAGAGAACGGAGAGCAGACATGGTTACTCGCGGAAGAGAGGTTTGGTAAGACCTGGTGAAACGATGAATTTTTCAGTCGACGTCACGCGTGTTTGTTTGGCACCAAGATGCGTAGCAAATAAGCTTCCCCGAACTTTGAAGTTTGCTTGCAGTTGAACGTCAAACCCCATTTCATGAAAACGAAAAGCCGCAGCTCTCACTCATAGACGACTGATACAGTTTACATATAATGTCGTTTCTTCGAGACTCCGACTTGGACTATAGGGCGCGTTCGAACTCTATGTACTCACTGCTGGCACTAAGTAGGTGCACGAGGCATTTTCTTTCAGATTCCCTTCGCACTAGGCCCCATTCGAGTGTTCATTCTAAATATGTTCCTCCAATGTTCCTTAAGAAACATTGAAACAGTAACTTATCTCTATTTTGGAGATAAACGCTACATTTGGTTCTGATTTTATTGCACAGACAACCATATGTTTCACTCGTTTCAGCTCGTTTCAGCCAAGAGGCTGAGCCAACCAACCTCGATATTCCAAAGATGGAAAAACTCAGAAGGAAATTTAACCAGCGGTTCCTCTTGCGTCTCTTCTGGACGCTTTTTTATCGAAGGCAACAACTCGGAATAGTGGACAAGGGTGTTTCCTGCCGAGCCGGCCTCCTCGACAATCTCGGACGAGCTTTCATCAAATTGCAGAAATGCCCAAGCCTCAACCAGGCACTGCCCAAAATTCGATGTTCTATTAAAAATACTACCGTTTGGCGTGATCGAACTCCTATCAACGTTGTTCCTTCGCTTTACAAGATGTAGGCAGCCGTTTACAGGACTCATATGGTGCGTCGCCGCCGGAACAACTTTAAGCTACTATCAGCTTCATTTAGGTTCGTCAACTCCTCCCCTTGCGGTCTTTTGGCAGGAACAGAAGCGAGATGGATCATTATCCTGATAATCACTTTCATCTTCGCGCAGCAAATCCTGAAGTATTTCACGTTTCTCCTCAGGCATAGCTGCCATCTTCTGAGGTCCTATTGCATCGACAACATCCTGCTGAATGCCTAGGTGAGTACTTGTCTGGCCATTGATGGTGCATCTTAACGTACCAGCAGTTCTCGCGACAGTTTATTAAGGATATATGCTTCCCGCAAATCGTCGATGCACTCTATTGCAGCTTCTTTCGCAGTTGGTTCGTCCAGCTCACCCTCGTCGATCAATCTTTAAATTTCGGAGTCAGCTCAGGCAACGTCGAGTGGGGTAAGTTGTACGTGTTATAAAGCTGGCAGATTTCACCAGCGTCCCCGTCTGAAATGTATACAAACTCCTGATTTGCTTTGTTAATTTCGTCGTGGGGGAGATTGAAAAGGGTGGGGCAAGTTGGTGCGTTAGACATCTTGTTGCGCAAGTCATCGTTCACGCACACATTATAAGACGAATCCACTACAAACTCTTGTATCGGAAAGGGTAGTGGGTGTGCACAGAATAACAATGTTGCTACGCTATGGCTCAAGTACCAGTTTCGTCAACGTTCTGTGGGTCCGACATGATGTTGGATCACTCATCGAACGTTTCCATGCTGAGGCCGAAATAACAAAGAGACAGAAGTGCATTTCATAGGTCCAACAATGACGAAACAATAGGAAACAATCCGCTACAACAAGAACAGTGGCCTAACGTAGACCTGCCAGTGACCAGAACAATAATGGATTTGACGGGAGCTATGCATTTTGTGGGTCCTACAAATGTTCAACGTACTTACTTGTCCCAAAAAGCCAGTCCGTCATTCTGACGTTGTTATGATTACTTATTCGATGAAGATCTGCCCTGGAGAGCCGGAATTATGGCGTATGACATTTAGCTGCAGATATTGCAGTCGTTGTCTGAGCTCTCCATACATACTTTTGCAGATTGTGAAGGCTGCCATCCAAGCCCTCCTCTATAAAGTCTTTCACACAAAGCTGGTGATTACTTTTCCGGTGGAGAATTGTCGTGAAGAACCAGTAATATACTGCTTGACAGTCCTTCTGCGAACTTACTTATTGAGCTTTCAACAATAACTATCCTCCTATATATTTCTATTCAATGTCGACTATCATTCTTGTATTTTTTGGGCAGAATACATACTTTACGAAAGTAGATACGGCTATATATCATAACAAAGTTAATCTTCTGATGCCTTTGACGCAGCAAGAAATCGGTTTCTTACTAGGTTGTATGCCATTATTCGTGGTTACTGTATGCCATTATTCGTGGTTACGGAAAACATTTACTGAGTAATGAAAGATTGAGAGATGAACACAAAGAAATACAGAAACTAGTAGACAATGGGAAAACCTTAGGACCTTTTTTGATCAATAGAAATCTCAGAGCCAGAATTTCGCAACTTCGTACCGAGACGGGTGAGCTATACCGGTATGCAGAGGTACGTTCCCGCTGCGTTATTTGGTGAAGCAGCGAACTTACGTGGCCCAACGCAGGATGCCTCTGATGCAGCAAGAAATCGGTTTCTTACTAGGTCATATGAGCGTCAAGACATACAGATGGAAATGAATCTCGCAGTGACTTCAAACAATGAACAGTCTAGCGACGAACTGTCTAGTTCCGGTTTAAACGACACAGATGAGGGGTACAACCTCTCAATCACGGCATCCTTAGAACTTGCCTGACAAGCTGACTAGAAATGTAGTCGAATGATGGCACGATTCATTTTTTAGCGCCTGGCAGTAGTTCTCGAAACAAACGTAACAAGGACTCCGATAAAACGCCAAGATAGACAAAAAATATTCGTACTTGAGTCAAAAAAACAATTGCGGGTATGTCTGTATGGGGATACGAGTAATGGTAGACACACAGACGTGACAAGTCCTGATTATTTGCGGCCGTGATAAATAAATTTCCAACGGATACATAGCTGATTTTCAAACGGATGAATCAGCCCTTGGAGGGATTTCTAAAAAGACAATCAGCGATATAAATCCTGTTGTCTGCATGACCATGTAACAGATAGCACAACCGCCCCGATACAGGGCAGAAAGCAGTAATGTCATGAGTTTGTGGGATATTGATCTGAACAGACGCAGAGCGGGGAGAAGGTGTCAGATCGAGAGGCGTGTAAGGTCGATTGACGATGTTAGTTCTCCTAGTGGCATGAAACTGAAGGCCAGATTGAGACGTCCAAGCGGAGATGGCGTTCTCGTTACAGATTCCGAGGGATCCCTGGATAATTTCCGGTGTTGGGAGGTCAAAGAAATTAATGTCCAGATCATCATTGTCAGCAGAATTGATCTCCTCATTCACGGAAAGTGTGAGAGGTAATTCTACGCGGAAAAACGCAGATGTCCGGTGATATAGTGCGCCAGATGCATAGCCATCAATTATGCATCGCGTCTGCCCGATGCCTCTGGTCAGGTACCACTCATCCAAGCCACCGTAGTATTCGACTGGAACGTCGCCGGGCAGTGTGAACCAGATGTCAGCAGAGAGCACCCCGAGAGATGCCGGCGTGCTGCCGATCGAACGCAGTGGAGGGATTCTCCAGAGCCCCAGCCTCGGTTGATCGTCATTTTCAACAAAAATGACATAATTATCTGTTGCTGAAACCTGTTTGCGATGAGAATCAACCTGGAGATAAGACATTGGCTCACATAGCTGGGTTGCTTGCCGATTTCCCAGTTCGCCCATAAATTTTGGGAAAAATCCCAGACAGTCACGACATTTCCAAAGACGATAAAAAGACGATCTCCACATAGACAATAATGGTCTCGCCATGCATGAATGGCAATGTCGAGACTTGCGACTTTATGAAAGCTGGGGTTCGAAGATGTAGGATGGATTTCGAACACCGATACATTGTTCGCTCTAATAGCGAGTCTCATTAGACAACAAGACGAGAAGGAGCTGTTTGGCTCACGGATCTGATATAATGAAAACTTGTACTCCGAGAGCATCTGCCGTGGGTTTTAGAAAAAAATCGTGGCACTCCTCCGTTGCGATAGTCGCGACCAGAACGGGATCAGACAACAAGTATCGCTCAGAGGGATAACCCAAGTCCCAGATGGATAAAGTAGTAGATTTAGCATATACTAGAAAGCGTCCGCCTGGAAGAAGACCAATGGGGCATCTGTTCTCAGCACCATTTGAATTCCCAGGAGAAAAATGGACGCTTAAGCTTGGTTCGATACGCTCGCTAGGTTCTCTCGTCTTATAGATAAACGATAGAAATCTGGTAGGCATCAATGCAGCTTCGATGAGATCACTGATCGCCATGTCACTGACGGGGTAAGTCGGCCAAAAGATATAATTTTCTGCGCAAACCGTGCGAAGAACATCTATCCAGAGCGACCGCTGTGATGTTGCTTCCTGAAGCAACTTGCATGTCTAAAAGAAAGTGAGGTTCAAATTGGTATGTCCAAAAAATCGAACGCTAACCTGTCGAACTGCAAGGAGATCTAATGGCCCGAGAAAGCTCAAGAAGTGGACCAAGATGTCGAAAGGGACGCTCCCGAAATTACCAGAGTGTTGTGGTACCAGCGTCAAATGTGACCCATATTCTGCCATGTCCTTTCTTTCGTTTTCAAGCCTAGAAGGTCGTGATGTTCGCAACTTGAGCGCGTGGTTGAAGCACAGGTAAGGGTTGGGTTGAAAAACTGTTTGCTAAGGGGCTGTGCAACAAACATGGCAAACAAGGCAAACATCGCGATCATGTGCATGTGCTAGATCACAATCATCAACGTTCAACGTCAACGGTCACTAGCACTGTGAATGCTTGAACATCAACCACCAAAGGACAATGATAACAAGAAAGGAGCCCTCTTCGCGTTTCTTGATCTTGTGATATCAGCTCCATCACAGGATTGACTCACAGTGATTCATAAAAATGGAAGTAGGTCTCCACAGCTTTAAATTTGTGATTGTACTTACAGGAGTTTTACCGGTAGCCTCGTGCCAAGTCGCGAGAAATGCTGTATTGCGTCTTTATAAAATGCGAGCTGAGTATTTGGAGGTGCAACCTATCTCCCTCCTGATAACCTTGCTCTACTATCTCCATCCTCATCGTCATGAGACCCTCTTTCTGCCGTTTCTTCTCGTCCCTGGGGAGGCCTCCGACTGGACCTGCATACAGGCCAACGACCTCCAGCTACTGTACGTCTGCTTGCTATGTCGTACCCAACTTTTCACTAACGCCTCCTGTAGACTGTCCTACGACGTATAACAATTTCCAGTGGCCCAGTAACTGGATACCTTGGTTGAACCAATCTTCCGCTGTCTGGCCAAACCAAGCTCCCGCCGTCTGGCCAAACCAACCATCTGCTCCATGGCCAAACCAAACTCATGCACCTTTGGCAAATCCATGCCCTCATTTGACACCTGGCTGTTGTAACGGATTTCCCGTATCCGTTACTAATAACAATTACTATCCTGTCTGTCCTAACACTTCTGCCTGCGCAGCGCATGTCCCCCTTCCCACTGCCTGGCCTACAGCCCCAGGATATTGGGCCCCCGTCACAACCGGTCCCATCCCTGCTCCTGTGGCGCTTCCGGCCGTGGCGTGGAACGGCCAAGTACCTGCCTGGAATGCATGGCCTGCAGCCCCTGGCATCGCTCCTCCATCTGCGCCGACGCTCCATCCCTTGTTGTGCGGCACCCCGGTCGCTTACCCTCGTCTTTCCTGGTCAATCGGGGAATTTGTCTCCTCCGCTCAAATCTGCTCCAACCCCAACACGCAACGCTCGCTTACCAATGCAGAACTCATTGGACAGGTCGTACCCCCCTCCATTTCCGAAATTCGCATCCGCTTGACCCATCGCTCGATCAGTGATTGGCAGGAGTATTGGGGCCCCATCGTCGTTACGCGGTACTCGTCACAGGGAATCAAGTTAGAAGATGTGTTACAGGGGATATTCAATTTCTTTCAGACACCGTTGGTGCCTGTCGAGGTTGCCGGCATGCACCCTTCCCATCAAGGACTTGTGATGTTGGAAGCAGAGAGAAGGGCGAGAGAGTTACCGAATGGTGGGATTTCTAGTCAGGTAGAGCGGAATAAAGGTTTGCTGAGGATTGATCTGGTCAGAGCTGTCGCAGGTGGGTTAAAATTTGCGGGTATGCAGCCGATGGGGGGATCCAGGGACTTTTCGTTGAGTCTCACGAATTGAAGTCTAAGGCCGTCGACAAGTAGAGTGTATAAAGTATATGTACAACTAAATGTAGTAGTAGTATTATTTTAAATGTAGTAGGATTAATTTGCACCTGGTACCATGAACTTGAGCACTGATTCTGCTCGCAAACATCAATTCCATTCTCAACGCTCTCTCACTACGATATATTTTGCTCTGAGCGGACCGCGGCTACTAATCGCCACCGCATCTATTCAAGGTTATAGGCAGACTGCGGGAGTACCGATGTGATATCAGACGTAGATATACCCCGTACCCGAAGTCTTGGCAAGATAATGACCCACTCAACAATGGGCGGAGTTCTTCCTACCTCACATCGAATGGGATGTGGGGCTTGATGAGCTGATTGAGCTCCTTTCTGACTCTGGTGCAGCCTCTCCGTCGGATGAGCAACCGCAACTTACGCCGCTTCATGTGTTTCTGTGGACTCTTCATTCGTCTTCGGTGGTCAATTTCTCGATGTACAAGGAGTGTGCGATGGAGATGCTGCGGCTTATCCAGTTCCTGGATCCGTGGCAGATACCCGCGGACGTTGGTGCTTTGAATGTGGAAGGGCGAAAGGTGGCGGTAGGAAGGGGGGCGTGATGAAGGACATAGAACTTGAAGAGCTCTTGATTTTTTTCCAGGCATGAGGACCTGGAGGTGCGGTTGGAGTTTTTACTCCACTGAGAACGTTGCACTGAGCTCAGGGAGGGGCTAGCGCATGCGTATACTTTCAATGCCAGAAAAATTGTAGTGGGACTATATAGCACGATCCGAATACGTTGACTGTTGACAATGTGGGCCGCAACAAGAGGTGATAGTGTCGATCACTCACCGTTGAGCAGACGACAAGACGATGGACAACTCGAGGAACTCCAGATGTCAGTGTTATTCCTTTGGCATAGGATTTAGGAGAGACCGCCGAGGCAGAGGTACAGTTGATCCCAAGAAATTGGCAGGTATGTCTTCGGCTGAAACAGCCTTGTCCAGGCCGGCGTAACGAGTGTATCAGAATTCCCATTCTTGCACAGAATGGGTAGAAATTAATTGGCCCAAGAGTTGCCTTTGTTAAATAGGTTGACCCCATCGATACCAGGTATATCGGTTATAAAATATGCTTTGGGGCACATGTGCGACGGGGGGCCAGGTTTTAGCCAAACGATACGCTGGAGAGCGGCTTCCCGCCCGCAACGACCTGTACTGTTTAGAAGAAAATTCAGTATGAAACAAAAAAGTAACATATGGATGACCACCAACCTGATAAATTTTATTGGCTGAAGAAACGGCAAAATGTGGATTCAAACTTGAACTTCCAATGGCAGCTTCGTGAGCTTTGAACCCGATCCCGAACCATGCACTTGGGAGATATTTGGTAGAGTAGGCCAATACATTTGCTTCATAATTATAGACTGAACAGAGTGAGCTCTTCACGCATTACTTACATGGCTTCGGACGAAAGTTTGACGATCTGGAAAGGCGTTCAAACAACGTTCAAACGCAATCAAGTTGATGCGGAGTTACAAACTTTGAATTCCGACAGTTCCACAAAGCTGTGACGAAAAATAGTCTTCGTCTCACCCCTCCTCACTATCTTCCCCTCTACTCACTTTTAGCCGTCGTAGGATCTGCATCAACTCTCAACATGGACGTCGACATGAAGAACAAAGATGACGGCGAAGACAAAGGCATCATTGTGCCCACAAGCAGCAGCGGTAGGGAGAGGGACAGGGATCGTGATTATGACCGTGAAAAGGATAGGGACCGCGACCGTGACCATGACCGTGATAGAGATAGGCGGGACCGCGACAAGGACAGGGATCGTGACCGCGACAGGCGAGAGCCGGGTATGTGTAGCTTTTTCAATTATGACTCAGAAGGAAGGAGTGCGAAGGGGACAGCGACTTCCTGATGCTTACCTATATCATTCTCTTCAGGTCGCGCCCGTCCTCGAGTAGGCGACCATTGGGAACCAGACAGGCGCAATGGCGATGTGAGCATTTCTCTTTTCGCCGTTTACTTTTCATTGTCTCACACGAGTTTTACTTCGTCTCAGCGTCGAAAACGTTCCAGGACCCGTTCTCGTTCGCGTTCGAGGCGTCGTTCCGCTTCACCGCGTCGACGCCGTCGTTCTCGTTCCCGAACCCGTTCTCGGTCCCCACGGTCGCGCAGCCGCTCCAGGAGTCGCGACCGGAAGCCTGCCGATGCGTTTGCGCGCTCCCTAGGTGGCCCAATGAATGCCGATCACGAAGAAGCGGTCGAGTTTGCCAAGATCAGCAAGAGAGAAAACCGGGTTTACGTCGGCAACCTCAGCTACGAGGTCAAGTACCGAGACTTAATGGAATTCATGAGGGGAGGTGGGTGGGGGACTAGTTTTTATGCAATCTTTCCCAGAGGATGTTGTTTGGCAGTATGGCATGGGAGTTTTTGTTTTGTGGTGGTGGCATGATTCTTTTTGCGATCGTCTTCAAAGACTTGGCGGCCTCTTATTTTTTTTTTGGCATGGTGTTTCGGTGGTTTTGGGTTGCATTGTGATGTGGTCTCCTCCGATGACCTGGGGCATTGGCTTATGGCGAGGACGAGAATGCATCGAGCGCCGTTTTCTTAGTTTTCTGATGGAATGGTCGAGATGAGAGAGGATATTGATGGGAGCTTTTCTTTTGGGGTTGGCAGCTGGTGAGGTCCTCTTCGCCGAAGTACTCGTCACACCTACCGGAGTATCCAAAGGATGCGGGTGAGTTGTCTTTTTCTTCTTTTCTCTTTCTCCAAAAAACTTGTCTAAATTATCTACATAGCATCGTCGAGTTTGCCTCGCAAGAAGACGCCCAACGAGCAGTCCGTGAACTGTCGGAACAACCTCTTCTTGGTCGACCGGTTTTCATCAGAGAGGTCAGTCGACATTTTGACCTATTGTTCGTCCCTACTAAATTTATGCTATCCGTAGGATCGTGAAACAGAGGCCCGCTTTGGTGCCACCCCAGTTCCAGGTAAAATTGGGATGGCGATGGCTGGTCAAGGGCTGCATGCTGCACCCCCTCCAAGACCTCCTTCCCACAACTACTTTGGCACTCAAGCCAACCCAGGCAACCAACTTTATGTTGGCAATGTAAACTATGTTATTTCGAGAAATCTTCCTTCGACGCTAAAGAAAGTATTCTAGCTCCCCTACCAAGCAGGTTGGCAGGATTTGAAAGACCTTTTCCGAACCGCCGGGAACATCATTCGCGCTGATATCAACATCGGTGCAGACGGGCGTCCCAAAGGTTCAGGAACTGTCGTCTTTGAAACTCCCAAAGACGCCCAGCAGGCAATTAGTAAGTTTCAATAAAGTATTTTTTTGTGTCCGTTCTGACCCTCTTTTAGGCATGTACCACGGCTTCGACTGGTACGGCCGCACCCTCGAAGTCCGAGAGGTAAGCCTGGCATCTCCAGCCCAATAATTTACCGATAACATTATTCTCCAGGACCGTTATGCCGGTCTCTCCGGCTCAGGTGGCTTCCGTGGTGGTGCGCCCCGCGGACTGGGTCGCGGTCTGCGCGGAGGTTTCAGAGGTGGGTTTAGAGGCGGCTTCCGTGGAGGAGGATATGCTGGAGCTGGTGGTGGTTCCGGGCGGGACTTCTCCAACCAAGATATCTATGCCGACTATTCTGGCCCAGATCAAAGCGCTGCAGCCCCTGTTGCTGGTGCAGGGATGAGGATGGATGCGTACGGAGCGGGACAGGGTGGTGGTGGTTATGGTGGCCCTGCTGGATATGGTGGTGGTGGGGGATATGCAGATGCGGAGCCTAGTCAGCAAATCATGGTTCGCAATGTAAGTTGTTTTCATTTTTCGTGTTGGATGCAGGATGCTGATATTACGCTTTAGTTGCCCTGGTCGACGGCCAACGAAGATTTGGTGGAATTGTTCGAGACTACCGGCCAGGTCGAGTTGGCGGAGATTCTATTCGATGGAACCCGCTCGAAGGGCTGTGGTGTCGTTCAGTTTGCACAGGTTCCGGAAGCTGAGACGGCTATCGGTATGCAATATCTTCGTTTCTTATGGGCCTTCTCTAATTACTGTTGTCTTAGCCAAATTCCAGCACTATATGTATGGTGGTCGTCCTTTGGGTACGTCTCCCTGCTTTTCTTTGCTCTAGATCTCCTAATGAATACGCACTTCCTAGACGTGCGCTTCAATGATCGCTGGCACACATTCACCCCTTCCGCGGCGAAGGGTGGTCAGGTTGCACCCATGCAAGCTGATATGGTTTAGTTTATCGCGGTTTTGCTAGGCGTGCTTGAGGGTGCTTTAAGTGTATGATGATGGTGCTTTCTGGTATCTATATCTGGTGCCAATTAACTGGCTCTAGCTCTCCAAAATACTCTCTGCTCAGTAGCTTTATTCTTGTATTGTGGTAAAATGAAAGATCCTCACTGCTCTGTGCTCAATATTTCTTGAATATTTCGATGCTCAGTGCGTGGATGTCGGTGGCGTCCCTGTCATCGTTGCCCCCTGTCATCTCGCCCCTGACAATGCCAAGGGTTCCTCGAAAGACGACCCCAACTGGCTGAAGAAATGCCTCCATGTTCGACGTTCAACGTGCACCTTTCATGAACCCAGTCAGCGAGTAAACGCTGTACATATCATCGTTAACGGCTTCTTCTCGCCGTTTATGTATTTTCTGTGATTCTGCTCCATGCGTTTCTATGCATCGCCCGTTGCCGAGGTCGACGGCGAATTTGGTTGTATTATAAGCATCTAAAGTCAGGGCCGGCAACTGCAAGATCGTCCAAGCCTTTTCACTCTCTTTTCCATCAGTCTTTCAGCACATATATACTTCCACCACACCTGCATCTTAACCCCACCCCGTCATGGTCTTCACCAAATCCTCAGTGTTCTACGAGAAATCGCTCGTCTATCTATCCATAATATGTGTGCTGGCACTGCTGCTGGACCGATATGTCCGGTCGAGCAGGGGAAACAAGGTGAAGGAGAACGCGGATGATAGGCTTGAGAGTGGGAAGCAGGGCGCGAGCGCTGCTGTTATGTCGACGTTGACGAGGAAGTATTTGGTGGTTTATGCGATTGTTATGGGTGACGTGGCTTTTCGTTATACCTTTCGGTGTTTTCGTGTTATTGACGCCCAAGTGGAATTTTTTATAGGTGCGGATTGGCTACAAGGACCATATGTGTATTCTCTTTATAGGGAACAGTATCAGTTCCCTGAACGACTCGTTGCGGTGCTTTTTGTTACTGGGTTTATGTCGGCTGGTCTTGCTGCCCCTCTTGTGGGCGTGTGGGCTGATGAACAGTATGTATATTCCTATCTCTCAAGACACTGTTCTCACCATTTCCTAGCGGCCGCCGTCGCCTCTGCATGGTCTTCTGCATAACCTACACCCTCGCATGCGTATGCATCACCTTCCCCGTCCTCCCCATCCTCCTCGCGGGCCGTTTTCTCGGCGGAGTATCCACCTCCATCCTCTTCTCCGCATTCGAGTCATGGCTTATCTCCTCTGCCTCGTCCGCGTCTCTTCCCTCTGCAGACTTGTCCACCATCATGGGCCGCGCGACACTTATTAATGGGATCGTAGCTACCATTGCCGGGGTGGTGTCGAACCAGCTTGTAGCATCCACGAAAAACTACGCCGTCCCGTTTATTGCTAGCGGGGCGCTCCTCATTTTGGGATGGTGCGTTATTAGGGGGACGTGGACAGAGAATTACGGTGCTACCAGTGCAAAGAACGACGACATTTTCCAAGTTAAGAGGCTTGGTGTTGCATGGGATATTGTTCGACAAGGTCAGTATCCTCAATTCCTCGCTTAGTACTTATGACTAATAACAAACCATATAGATCCCCTTCTCTTGGTCCTCGGCCTAACACAAACATGCTTCGAAGGCTCAATGTACCTCTTCGTCTTCCTCTGGGTCCCCGCTCTCCAAGAATACGCAACCTCTTACCCCGCCCAGCCTCTTCCCCTAGGCTACATCTTCTCCTCCTTCATGATATCTATGATGCTCGGGTCCCTACTCTACACCGCCATCTCATCCTACCACGCTTCCCAAACTCGTCCAGGAGGAGACTCGAGCTTGACGCTGCATGCTAAATTGAGCAGCTTGGTGTGTGCGGTTAGCGCTGCGGCGCTGGCGTGCAGTATCTCGTCTAGGAGCGAGTATGTACGCTTTTTCGCGTTTTGTTTGTTTGAGGCGTGTGTAGGGATGTATTACCCTGTACAGGGCATGTTAAGGGGGACGCTTATCTCGAATGAACATCGGGCGACTGTACGTTTTCTTTCTTTCCCTCTTCACGCGCTTCATATCAATGACATTCATCTTTCTTTCTTATAGCTCTCATCCCTATTCCGCGTCCCACTAAACATATTCGTCGTCGTCTCCCTCTTAACGGGGGTATCGTCCGCCCGGTACGCGGTGCTGACTGCCAGCTCGATCATGCTCGTGTTCTCGTCACTCATGACGGGCGCGGTGATCGTCAGCCGGAGCGACGAGCAACAACAACAAGGGAACGGGGCTAGTGCGAATGGGAATGGGCACCGATGAAGATGGAATGAAATTTACATGCTATGCTGAGCGGACGACAAGGAAATAAAATGGGTCGTGAAGACCCCGTTGCTGATTTTTGCTTATTTACTTACGTATATCACTCACGTTCTTTGTGTGGAGGAAGGGGTGTAGGAGGGAGGGGATACACTATAACTTAGTAGTATGCTTCTATAGACTGACTTAATATATATACCCCGGGCGGAAGATACTGTGTGGGTACGTGAAAGACTGTCCCCAATGCTGCCCATGGTCGCTCCTCGCGGTCTGTGTTGATACATTGAGTGAAAAAGATGACTATGGTACATGGAGAGTAGTGTAAGTACAAATACAAGGGAAAGTAAAGAGTAGGAAACAGGTAAGATCGAATCGGTGTGAAGCAAAATATGAATAGATCGAGAATGCAATATTGCAAATAAGAAAGGGAGAGGGCGCAGGCTTCAGAGCTCATCCGTCTGCTTCTCCCTATCCGTCAACGGGACATACTAGTCCAATATCAGCTCCAACTAAAACCGAGATGAAGACAGAGAGGGAACGCACCCTAACACCCATCACCTTCTTCCTCGTCAACTTCCCATTCTCGTCTTTATCGATCTGTTCGATGAATTGCATAAAAGTCCCTACAGGGATGAACATCCGTCCTGGACTCGCAAGCTGGTCGATGAGAGATTGGGGGACGTTAGCTGCTGCCGCGCCGACGTGGATCGCGTCATAGGGGCCTACATCACCCAGGAGGTCAATCAGGACTCGGAACAAGGAGAAGGAACAGCAAGCCTACTAACCGGCACTCGCATACCCCTCCCTTCCATCCCCAGCCACCATCACAATTTCGCCTTTATCAATCGCACCTCCCAGTCCGTCGTTCTTCAGGTTTTGGACCGACCAATCCACCAATGCAGGGATGTGGTCGATGCCGACGACTTTACCACCTGGTGAGACGAGGTGGTGCAGCACGGCGGCGAGGTACCCCGAGCCACTGCCTACGTCTAGAACGCGGGATCCTGGGTTGAGGTACGGAAGGAGGTGCTCTGATGCGCATGCGTGCTATAAGACAGTGAGAGGTTATTTGAAGATGAAGGAAGAGGCGGACGGACCATGTGGGGAGCACTGATCGTCGCCCCGTGCCCGATTGGTCTGGGGTATGGTTTTTATCCCTCTCATAGCCTGCAAACACAAAAAACGCAACTGTGGTGAATCATCGTATGCATCTGATTTATCGACGACGTAGTTGGCGCGATCAACGGCTGACATTGCCTTTTGCATGATTTAGTTAGCGTTTGTGTGTTGGAATGTAGAAACGCACGGCTGCTACTCTGTCTGAGTGGAATATGCCGTGGTTGGCGAGGTTGGAGATGAGCTCTGCGTTGCTGAAGCCGCTGCATCGCCAGGCCATTTCGAGTTGGTGTTGTGATAAAGTTCAAGTTGGAGGTAGAGGGCAAATTTGCTTCCGTTATCCCATCAAAGTAACGCTCAACATCTCAGCTTTTTTGAAAGCAGTTGACAAACGACAGAAGGCCTGCGCCTGCCTCGAAACGATTGCGTATCGATCAGCCGTGTCCCTTATTTAAATTGTGCGCCAGTCGCCGTTGTTTTACGTTCAGTGCTTCTCATCCAAGTCCATGTTCTCTAAAGCAAATTCCGTATGGTCAACTCTAGCCCTGGGGGCTCGAAAAGCATTCACAGAAGAGGGTCAGTGTCAGGATTGGTCTATCATGAGCTGCGCGTTCATTATTTTGTTCCCAGTCAATCCTTTCTTCACGTTCACCTCTGGACGCTGGCTATGCAACCACAAAGCTCAGGTCAATTCCCGAAACACCCCTTTCAACGTGGATGGCCTACAACGCGTGGCATCAAGGATGATGGGCTCGCAAGTACGTTGGCGATCTTTCCAATAGCATATACCATATAGCCAATTTATACCTTTGCGACCGACAGGTCCAATCAATGGAGAAAGTAGCTGAATCGTTCAATCGGGTTTTCCTCCTCAAGTTCCAAAATGGCGAGCAAGCCATTGCTCGGATTCCCACCCCGCTCAGCGGTCCAGCTCACTTTTCCACTGCCAGCGAAGTCGCTACCATGGACTTTCTGGGACGCTTAGGGATCCCGGTGCCGAAAGTCCTTGCCTGGAGCTCGCGAGCCCAGTCAACAGAGGTGGAGTCGGAATTCATCATCATGGAAAAGGCGGACGGTCTGCCTCTCATCAAGATATGGGATACTGTCGACAAAATGGACCTGGTCACCAAACTAGCTCAGCTGCACCGTCCATTACTGGACCTGCAATTCACTCACTACGGAAGCCTTTATTATAAGAGCGATGTCGACGTCTCCCATGCATCAACAACCGACTTCCTTGAGACCATCCCTGCGGGGCTCGACATTAGCCCTTTCTGCATGGGTCCCATTGCTCGACGGGATTTTTGGGAGAACGAACGTATTTCCATGGAAGTAAACCGTGGTCCATGTGTGTGTACTTGTTCTTCATCCTGCTCTGACATCCTGACAACATGGAACGTAGGGGCCTCTGCTCTTGAATATATGGTCGATGTTGTCATACGAGAGCAGACCTGGATCGATCGCTATGCAACACCCCATGTCCACGACGATTTTCTCTGTGGTCTGCCTCTCCAGGGAAAGCAGGACGATCATATTGAACTTTTGGAATATTACAAATACATGCTTCCCGACCTCGTACCCGAAGACCGTCGCTATCTTTGTGGTCACCTATGGCACCCAGACCTGCACGCCGCAAATTTGTTCGTCGTCCCGTCAGGCCCCGCGACCGCGGACGAGAAGATACAGGCGAATATCACATCATGCATTGACTGGCAAGGAGCATGGGTTGGTCCGGCCTTTCTGCAGCTCACCGTCCCCGTAATGTTCCGCGCGCTGAGGCCAGGGCCGGAAGCTCTCAACCTCCCATCCCATTTTGAGACTCTTGACGCTGATACCCGCAAAGAAGCAGAGCGTTTCCACAATGAAGCTGTATCAAACAAATTATTCGAAACCCTTGCACTGCAGGACATCACTCAACTACCAGCTTTGGCTGAGCGTCGCGGATTGGAAGATTTAGCTCAGGGGACTTGGAGAACGGGACTGCTACCTTTCAGGTAAGTCTCCTTTCTGTGAGACTATCGCTGCTGACAGTTGTATTTCTAGAGAGATCCTCATCAAGGTCATGAAACGGTGGAGTGACATTGCCGGTCCCGGAAAGAAATGCCCACTTGATTTCACGCCCGCGCAGTGTGAGGAACACGCAGAAGCATATGCCTACTGGGCGAAGCATCGAGCGCGTGCAGCTGCCTTGGATGAAGAGTTCTCACTTGACGAATTCGGCTACGTGGCTGGGGATGAAGCCCACTTCCTTAGCGTTCAGGCGCAGCTGGAAAAGCGGCGAAAAGAATGGGTAGCAAGTGGCAACACTGAGGAAGAGCGGATGATCAAGGCGGTTCTATGGCCTTACCGAGACACGCTCTCGGATAATCCCCGTAGTCATCTGATGGTTGATACTAAAACCCTGCGTTGATAGAGAAGGATCTTGGGAGGCTCCTAGGCTCCTAAAAGCAGCATCTCGCGAGCTTTCTTACATCAGTTGAGCGAAATTTCGTGGATCGTGTCGTAGGGGCCTATGTAGGCACCAGCCTCCTCTGCAGCACCGCAGACCTTCTCATCTTCCTTCCCAATTTGACCTGTCTGGTCAAAGTCAAAGATTGGGTAGACTTCGGATACCGTGTATGCGCAGCCGCGATGACTTTTGAACAGTGATGACTGGAAAAGGTGGACGTTGGAGAGAGCCAGGTCTATGTCGATCGCCATGTTTGCGAAACTCCTGATGCCACCGTAACGGTATACGCTGCTCAAGCCCGTTCGACGTATTCCCTTCCCTTCCGGGCAGTGAATGCGAAGACCCCCAACGTTTGTTTCCGGGCTTGGCTCAACAGCCTTTCGAAGACCTTTGAACCCTCGAGAGACCGTAAGACTACGGCGACTTTTTGTGTTTCGTGGAGAGATCGAGCGGGCACAACGGAGGACGATCAATCGGGATTACAAAGGATGGTTGGTCGAACACATGTGAAGGGGCAGTTGATTGAACCTGGGAGGCCGTTCCGGGAGATGTCGTCTATCGAGGGGGTTTAAGAGTGCGTGGACATTCCCTAGTCTTGCTGCCGGGAGTGGAGTTTCTTGCGTGGTCTGTCGAAGAGACTTGGTGACTCAGTTGGATTGGGCTAGGCACACAATTTGCCTTCGTTTGAACATCCGTTTTCATGCCTGCAAACTTTTGGAGGTGCTGCGGTAGCTCAGCGGGTCATGTTCAAATGCCGATATACTCTCTGTGTCGAGCCCATACATTGAAAATATATGGTGCAGCTTGGGGCAGAATCTTGAGTGAGCTCATATTGTTTTCTATTCTAAACCGGCGGTAGCTAACGATCGTTTACGCAGCTGGCTATATTCAAATCCCACTCGCACACCTCTCCCGCCAATGGAAACTAACCTTCCTCTGCAATCACTTTGTACCCCGACCATTCTAACGGTGGTAACACACCTCCTACCTCCCAATCCCAACCTCCTCTCCACTACCTATTCTCGGCTTAATCCACTCTTCAGTAATTGCGTCCAAATAATACCGAGCCACAAGTGCTGGTAATACATAACTCAGGTCACAACGCGGCGGCTCCCCGACCAGCGGCGCACACAGTCCCTCTTCCAACATCCAATGAGGAAACGTGGATTCTGAACTCTTGCAACGCCCATTGATGATGTTTCTTGTCTTCTTCAAGTCTTCATCTACCCTACGTATGTTAGCGTCGCCATCAATGTAATGGTAATCATGAATTGCCCACAGCACGCATAGCTAAGACGTCCTGGACCACCTGGCGAATTCGAGCAGCACCGTTGGCATCAAGGAGGTCGTGGATCCATCATTCAGCGGGAGCCACGTCGTTAAGGTTTTCTGAATCGGGCACAATCGCAGGCAGAGTGAGCCGACAGGCATTCATAAAAGGCCAGGCGAGTACCGAATGCACTGGAGCCAGGAAGCCTGGGCGTTGCGATGCTATTGCCAAGAGCGCGGAAGCGGTCGCGCACCTGATCATCTGCCTCCTTGCGTTTGGAGTTCAAGGTAAAGAATCCTGGTGATAACTTCGATAAAGAGCACGGGATGTTTGTTCAGTTCAGCAACAACATCGATCGAGTCTTGGGCCATATAATTATGAGGAGACATTTCGAAAGGACCTTCGATGCCGAAAAGATGGTAGAGGAGTCGAGTGTCTGGGCCATAGTAGACACTTCCATTCGTGAGGTTGATTGGCAGATACAATAGAGTTGGTAAGCCACTGGGACCAGAGAGCTGCCATCGTCTTTGTGTTCGAGGGTGTGGTGGTATCAAGGTGGTATATGATTTAAATCACTTGCTGTTGTCAGTGTCATGCGACCTATCTAAGAATACTTGACCATCATTGAACGGTCTATGCAGAAAGAATGATAGTTCATCTAAGGGGTGGAGTCAGTAAGAGCACAAGAGGGATCTTTGGATAATAAATAGTATACACACATATCAAGACATCTCCGAAAATGGGACCGACATGGGGGAAAGAAAATCGATGACACGGATCACATTTTCAGGCGTAGCGACCACAAGCCGCCCAGACGCAGGACAAAAATCAAAGTCCCAAAGTGGACCAGAAAATAATGTTTTTGTCACCACGGATTTTGTTTCTTCATGCGGAGTAGGAAAGGGTATAAGACTGATTAACACGTCATTGTCAGGTCGCCACCGCTGGCAAAGTTCCCCGTTGCAGAAACGCAGGCCGAAAAGGAATTCGCTCTCATCAACCATCCTTGACGGAATGGACGACAAAATCCCCATCTCGGTGATTTGACCGCCCGATGCAAGCGAGCTCGGGTCGAGCCTGTGTAAAGTCATTTCAGATACATCGTTCTTGAAATCCGGAGCTACAGAACCAAGAATTATGTCACTGTAAGATTTTGGCCACCATTGAGATGGCACTGTGAATAGTTTGGGTCTCCTTGAGTCCGGTGGGAATGAGTAGCCAAGGTTGATTGTGGGCGGGGGGTGGTTTGCGAGTTCATTATCAGCGACGTCGCTTCTAGCAACGTTTTTTAGGAAAGGTATCTCCCATACGATGATGTCGGTCCGGTTGAGAATGATTAAATGGTTTTCGAGCAAGAACAACTGAAATAAAAAGAGAAACGAAGAGGCGTTCAGCGAAATGAATTTACACTTCTAGCAGTAGTTACGCACTTCTTCTATCTTGAAGGGGGCATTCCAGGTAAAAGACTTGTTAGATTCAATATCCCAGAACGTAAGCATTCGGTTCTGATCCAGCGAGACGAAATGATATCCCGTTAGAGAGTGAATCATATTCATGCCATTCAGTTTCAAGTCTCCCTTGCGACAGAACTGGGGTTGCGCTGCCGATGGATGGATTTCATACACACTGATGTGTGTCGAGAGCCTACTCTCGTCAGAATAGCTATGGAAAGATGTAGGCAACAGTGCTCACCCGTCATCGACAAAATATGTCGTTACAAGGATTCCGAGGCCGTCTGAAGTTGGGCTCGTGTCAATTAGGCCGATATTCTTGACGATAGTAGTCGCCATTGGAACCTTTGGCATTTCACAATAAGGGTTCGCCCCAAGGTCCCATAAGGACACTCCGACACCAGTAGCGGTATTGGAGCCCGTCAGTAGATATCGACCTCCGGGGATAAGTGATATTTGATTGTAATTCTCTAGAAACGAAGCCCGAAAGACCCGGTCTTGCCAAGGGGCAATTTCTGTTTTATTCAAGCCCTTCTTCATCCGAGCCGAAACGCGAGCAGGGGACAAAGCACCGTATTCAAGTTCTTTGGTGGACATGTTTTCCGTAGGGAAACTGGGCTCGAAGAGTGCGTGGTCCACGCAAACGTGATGGAAGGCAGCTAACCAGACTATCCGTTGTTGTGTAGACAGATACAGTGATTTGGAGGTCTAGAGTGTTGCGCTCAGATTCCTGGTTAGGGTATTCGAGATTCGAGAAAGTTCACCATCCTGAGCGAGATGATATCGCGCGGGTCAAGATAGCTCTGAATCAGAATATGCAATTCCAAAGGCAGAAGATGCATGTTCGCTCTACGTTGCAGGCCAGTGGCCATGGGCGCAGAGAGCAAGCAGAGAGATGATCAATTATTATACAGAAACTCATGTTTATGCACACCGCCACTTGCACCGCCTTACTCCGAAAAGTCAGGATCAATCGGAGAATCGACTCTCCAATAGCTCTCCAAAACGAATAATTTTTATCTACGTGCCTACGAAGAACGCTTTGACAGAAAAAAGGAAGCGATGACTGCCTTAATCGAGCGTTTTCGTTTCGCAGGACCTCCGGAGAGCATTGAACCCCGCAACTTGTCTCGAACATTCCCCCTACTGGCCGAATGTGCAATGCTCCAGTACGACTTGATCACGAAAGGACGACCTGTCTGTTCCAACGTAACGGCTCGGCTGGGAAATACGGTTACATTCCCTTCAAGCCGGTCGAAAAACTGTGATGTGAACTCGTCAATCTCTCGCGTAGAGAACATAGAGATTTTACTCCAATACGAGGCACTAAAGATTTTGTTCTCCTTCCGTGAGTCGCCATAACACAATGATTGTTCTCGCGCAGCGATGATGAAAGCCGCGAGAAATAGCCGGTGTCCCGAAAGCCCAGACGGCTTAGTGAGTTTAGGCATCTGTGCCTGGAGTCGCTTCAGGAGGATGAGAGCAGCAGAGGCGACAGAGATTGGGAGGCCAGCACTATATACCACTTCCGCAATAAAGTTCTGAAGCCTAGGTTCGATCTTAAGAGTGCCAGGTGATTCGAGTTTCAGAGGACAGCCAAACACATCTACAAGATAGTCCGAGAACGAAGCTACCACATCGTCGAGACCAAAAAATGTGTCGTACTGCCCTATAGAAGATCTTCTAGGGGTCCGCTCAAGATGAAGATGTGCGTACAAAGAAGAGTGTGGAGAATGACTGTCAAGCAGAGCAGGTGAATGCGTAAGGGGAGATGGCGTTATACTAGTAGTGAACGGAGAGCTCCCCATACTGGAAACGCTGTAAGAAGTGGTGGAAATTGCTGTCATGATGAAAGCCGCCAGATTGGTAGAGCGGCCAGAGTGTCGTATTTGCGAGCGGTGAGTGTGGGACAAGAAAACAGTGATGCGATACTTGAAAGCGGCCAAAGGACCTCCTATGAATAAAATAGGGTGGCGCGATGTCAAGATGCTCCGAGGCGTCATTGTGCCTCCTTTTCGGACTTGACAAGTGCGATACCGATGGTGAGGAATCCGGACAGGGGGATTTTCCATCGCGGAAAGACCGTTGAACGTTGAGGCCTTGAGGATGGAAGATGAAGATGAGCTAAAGATGAGAAAAAAGTGATTTATAATTATGGACGAGGTACTTCTAAACCTTCTACGTACAAACTCGAAATCATCAAAAATCCACGGTCATCGAATAGCAGCTTCACAGGGGGTATTATCAACGCACTCTCAATCTGAAAAGACGAGAAGAAAAGCGGGCAACCTTCAGCTTCAACCTCGACGGCCTCAGCGAATCACGTCCCCTAGATGTCTCCCCAACCTCCTCCATCTCTTCACTCTCCTCATCCTCGCTATTCTGCCTCCAAACAGCCAACATCTTCCTCGCCGGAAGTTTATTCGCACTCTCCATAATCTCCGCAAACATCCACACTTTCCCATGAAGTTCAGCATATAGCTGATTCTTCATCTCTACAACCTCCTGCGCCGTAAACCCAGAAAACGAGCACCAAAACTTGAGGTTATTCAGAACGTGAGGGTTATGTGTCTGCTCCACAGCAGCGAATATAAACGCGGACAGGAAGAGTCCGTGTCCATTCCACCCGGGACTCGATGAAGAAGCGGCGGCAGTTTGGGATACCCGACTCAGCGCGTCTTGGTGACGCTGAAGAAGGATGTATGCAGCGGCGACTACGCCAGCCACGTCAAACAGATGGTCCGTCGTTCGGTTGACGATTTCCGGGATGTATGATGAGAGTCGTTCTTGCGTAGTTGGAGCATGGCTATCCGGGAGCTCAGAATGACCCAGTTGGTTGATGAGGTAGTGCGTTACATCGTCTACGTGGCTTTGGGCACCTGCGCAGCGGCAGAGTCGAACAGGATAAAGCTTTTCGTCTGGATAGGAAGATTCTACGAGGACCTTTTCTGAGAGGAAGGAAGACACGGTCCAGGCGGATAGCACAGATTCCCGGGGGTTTTCTTGTTGAAAGCCGAACATCCTGGACGTTCAGAAGACTTTTAGTTTAATGGAAAGGAAAGAATACTTGCGAGTCGACAGCAATTTATTGAATCCTCCTTGGAGCATGATCGGTAAAGGAGTCCGGGAAGAGGGGTTGTTGTAGCAGAGGAGAAGAACGTAGATGCTCCGTTTTTCCATGCTAATCGGATTGGTACTGTACACTGGTTTGACGTAAGGCGCCAAGCAGCTGTATCAGCAGTTATTCCAGAGGAGCATTCCCGCAGCCTGCCTGGCCATCCTCTCCAAGTCACTGCTGGTTCAAAAGCGCGTGAGTAAGAGCAAACGCATCTTATTGAATCAATATTCTTACGTATGTTTTGGTCTTGAAGAGGGAAATATCAAGCCAGTAAGGAAACTTCAACGGAAGGTTCATCTCGCAACTGTTTTTTTATGTTTTAAGAAACAAATGCGGTCACGTGAGAGAAATCAGCCCCAGGGGCCAGAGCATATCTCCCAATCGACTTTCTCCAAAACATTCGCCCACCCCAACAAGTTAAGTATCGCGCATCTCGCATGTATTTATTCTGCGCGGTCCCGATATATATATACATTCCATATTTAAGTTTCTTTTCGTCTATGAATAAAAAAAGCCCCCATCTCAATCGTGTGTCTAAACAACCCCCGCTGACCAGTCATGCTGCCCGGGACCGTATTCAACGACCTCGACCTCGAAACAGATGCCCAATCCACCCCCCGAGCATCCTCACCCACCCAAAGGCCTGGCGTCAAATACTCACCACCACCTTCTCCTCCTTCCCCTTATCATCATCATCATCAACAACCTTCGACGTCTCCGAGTTCCCATCCCCTTCATTCCTCACCAAATCAAGCATATGATCCACAATCTCCTGAGGCGTCGTCACATGCCAACTCGCAAGCGTCCGCTTACTGCTGTGCCCGACAGCAGTGGTGAACACAGCCTCGGATTTGATGGACAGTTGAACGGGGGGTGCACCGTTGCCGTCGATGAGGGTCACGGAGAGGGGGGCTTCCATTGTTACTTGCGTTGTTCCCGGTGGGAAGAGGAGGAGCGCGCGGAACATGTCTTCGTCGGTCTGTAAAAGGAAGGGAGATGTCAGTGAAAGTAATGCAGAGATAAAAAACAAAGAAAAGACAAACCTTGTCGTCACCAGCACAGAAGATGAACTCGGCGTCAGGGTTCTGGTACAATATCCGCTTGACGATCTCGCCCTTTACGTCGCATGATCAATATCACGCTCGAGAGGAAGATAAATATCTGATCACACACCTTGTTAACAGCCGTTGGCCTAACTTCCAGGTTCTTCTTCCCAACAAGAACTGAGAAAGAGATCATAAGAACCACGTTACACAATAAAAGCAAAAGACAAACCTTCAATAGGCCTCTTATGCGCCAAATTATTCTCCAACAAATCCTGGCACTGACGACACTGGAATTGTCTAAACAAGCCATCAACACCAGCCAACAACCCAAAAGCGAAAAAAAGGAACTCACCCCCACTCAGGATCACTCCCCCGATAATGCCACGTAATCGAGCTCTTCTTCACCTCAATATGACTCCCCGTCGTCCTCTACAAAATAACAACATCAACATCCCCACCCAAAAAACAAAAAACAAAAAACAAAAAAAACCCACCTCAGTATAATACTTAAATATCTCCTCAACCTCCGCCATCCAACTCATATCCAAACTCTTCGTAAAATTAACCCACTCCTTGGACCCACGTTCCCTCACAAACCCACCATGCTCAGCCGAAAACCCAACATTCCTCAAATGCCCAAGATGCTGTTCCAAAAAGGCGCCATCCCGCCCAGAGATGATGTACACGATATTCTTCGGGTCCGCAGAGAGCTTTTCGAGCGCTTCGAGCGTCGCTTCCGTCGGAACGGCCATGGATGGCGTTTTCACGATGGGTGCCAGGGTTCCCTGTGGTTTATAGTTTGGGTTGAGTAAGGGAGGGACGGGGCAAGGAGAGAACGCACATCATAGTCGAACAAGAACAACCGTTTCCCAGCTTGGTGATACAACCACTCCAAGTTCTTCCGGGGGATATAAGGCGTCTGCCTCGCCATACCCTGCAACCCCATCTGCTCAAGCAACATCTTCACAAGAACCGCAGCCCACGTATGGGACGTGTGCGTCGTGACGGTTTTGTAGAGCTTCTCGTGCCGAGTGGCTTTTTCCTCGGCGGACATCAGGAGACCTCGGTTGATCGCAGCAGCAACGTCCTAAGGAGGTGAGTATGACGCAAGTGAAACGAATATATAGGAAGTACCCACCCCCAAATTCCAAGGGTTAACCAACAGAGCCTCCTCCATATTCTTACTAATCCCCATAAACTCGGAAAGCACACTCGGGTTCTTGCCCGTCTTTTCTTGCGCGATGACAAACTCCATGCTGGTGGTGTTCATCCCGTCTCGGAGGGGCGTGATGACGGCTAGATCGGCGACGCTCAAGAGGGCGTAGAATTCGTCTTTCTTTAGGGTTTGGTGGCTGGTGGGTGACGTTAGTTGGGTTTTGTGGTAATTGAGAGGAAAAAAAAAGGGGGGGAAGGGGAATACGGGGAGGCAAAGGCAAAAGCTAAAAAGAGAACAAAAAAACTCACTAGTGATGCACAGGAATAAAATCCAAACTCCCATACTCCCCATTAATATGCGCAACAATCTCACTCACCATCCTCTCCAGCTTTGGTGAATCCGTCAGCGCAGGACTAGTCACTTGGATCATAACGACGTTGCCGATCCATTCAGGAAAGTCTTGTAACAGTTTCTCGAACGCTCTTAGCTGTGGGGTTGATAAGGGTAAGTGGTGTGAATAAGAAAGAAAGAAAGCAGGAAGGGAGGCGGAAGAAGTGCACCTTTTGAATAACACCCTTAACAACATCCAACTTATCCCTCCCCACAATAATCTTCTTCCCTTCATACAAATTCCTAAGCGCCTCAAGTTTAGGTTGAATCCCCGGCCTCAATCTACCACACACACACACATACACATCAGTCTCCTCATAGCAAATGAGGGGAAAGGAAGACTCACATATCCTTAGCAACCCTCTCAGCGTCCACACCAACGGGACAGTGGCTAACAGCCGTAACGTGTCCTTCTACGTCAATCCCGCGGGGGGAGGCTTCGTAGCCGCATACCCGGATACATGTTGAGATGAAGTGTCGGGAGTAGGAGTATGTCTAGAAGTGGGGAGGAAGGGAATTAGTGTGATCGGAAAAAGAAGTGTAAGATAAGATAAGGTGGTGATGATGGGGGAATAAAAAGAAGTCCGAAGGGGACGGAGGGAGGTAAGGAACCCCGGTTTATCAAAGAAGAATACCAGATACGTGCACAAAAAGGGGAGAAGGCGGGTAAAAAAAGAACTAATCCACATACCTGGAAACAAACGAGATTAGCACCAAGCATGCCATCTAAAATCTCCTTGCGGCCTATATGCAATCGAGTTAGGGTTATCGAGCACCAGAAGGGATTTAACAGAAATGTACGTGGTAAACACCTGAAAACTTCGCTGCTCGGGAAGGGTGTGTGTACGAACAGGCCGAGGACGACTTCCGGGATTGATTCTCGGACTAGCCTGGTGAAGGTTGACGATGAGTTACGAGTTACGAGCGGATAAGATGGAAGCTCACCTAGGCAACAAAAGAAGATGATAATCATGCACCCAAACAATATCGCCAGGCTGATACACCTCCGCAATACGGCGTGCAAAAGCCGCGTTTGCAGATTCGTAGTACGGGTAATGAGAGTCTGCGGAAGCGTATTCCGTAGCGACGTCTTGCCAGAGTAGGTAGTGGAACAGCGGCCACAGGGCTATTTACCAGAACCCAAATCAGTAACAGTAATAAAAAAAGAGAGAGGAAGAGAAAGGAACGAATTCTCACTCTGCTTGCAATACCCATCATAATGCCCATGCGCAACCTTATCATCCAACCACACCGGAACGTACTTTGCCCTCTTCTCACCACGATCATCCTCAGGATCAATCTTATACGCATCCAAAGCATCCTGGAAAGCAGCTTTATCCGCTTGGGAAATAGCATCTGCAGGCACCTTGTCCGCACCCGCCGTGATCGTACCGCTGGCACTGGCACTGGCACTGGCGCTGCTGCTTGGAGGGGGAGCGAGAACGTCCCCGGTCCACCCTATGACAATCTGTTCATGTGAAGGAGAGAGGGAGCGGATGCCGGAGATCATAGCTGCGTGACCATATCGCGCGGCCAATGACCATGGCGAGCTAGCTGCTTGTTCTACTGGTTCGCTGGCTGCGTCCAGGGGTTTAGTAGGGGGAGTTGGGGGTGGGCTGAGTATACTGCTCGTAGGACGGGAGTTGAGTGTCGCGATGATGGGTAGGTAATGGCAGACATGGATGATCCTCCCCGACAAGGGTATGCCATTGTTCTTGTGCTGTTGTTCTAGTGTATGAATGTTGGCTCGGACCTGGTCAAGAGAGATGTCGTCGCCTTGGCGGGTGTATGGTTCTGAAAAAGAGTCCATGGTGTACAGAGAAAGAGTGGAGAGTGTAGAAATATCTTATTTATATATGAGATGGCCAAATCTATCGCGATGTCCAAATCATCGTCATGGTTTGCTCAATTGGGATGGACGCTGTCCACCCTGCACCGACGTACTCCCGTTCCGGTCCGACAATCACCTCAGAACGTCCAGAAACGCAAAAGAACGACCAGAAATCATACCTACTTTCCATATCCTCTCTTCGCCGCCATCAGCGACTTGCATCACCCCCTTATTTCAAATTAATGCACAAAACAGTTCAATCCTTGACATTTTTAACCCCCTGCCTCTCCCTCTGGAATATTGGGCGCACCACAGCCGAACATGGAGCGGCTCGCCGTGGACACTTCCAGGCTCGTAAGATAACAAAATCTACGGTCCTCGCTGCTTTTCGGTCCTTTCACGTGGGCGAGGAAGCCCCGTTGCAATGATCTACACAGGCAGGACTTAAACATCTTATGATTGGAATTCTTCTAATTGGCGAGAAACGTGCACGACGGAGAAACCTTTCGCTTGGGACGCCACCGTGGATGCAGTCAAATAACCCCCAGATGTGGTTCTGGCCTTTCATGGAAACGGATTCGGCGACCCGTATTGATGTTCTGGAGTGCTATCGTTTTTCAAACTCAAGTTCGGTCTTGGAGCAATGACTTCACAACAGTTGCTTCCAACGGAATTTTAGTCGATGACGAAATGCGGTGGTTATAAATAACATCATACCACTGCACAACTGGTCCGCGACCACACAAGCAACAACTAATACCACTTCATGGAATTCAACGTCGGAGCGGGACAAAACAAAGAGACAACATATCATACCCCTAGTCATCCGTCGAGTACTCCGAAAATTTAGCCAGCTCAAGAGACCGTTGGCTCCAAGTTGGCTCCGGGGCCCGTAGCAAGAGCGAATCCTGATGGACGAGCATCGCTTCACCAGAGTGTCCGAAGACCAGGATTGAGTAACTCACCGCATACATTAGTAAACGACAAGGGGTAGCACTCGATTCGAGAGCGCGTTCGTTGACGGTGACGAGAGCTCAAGGATACAAGAATCGCATGCACGACAAACAACGTTGAGCCGAACTCTAGGGGAAGTTGCTTGTCCGTGATACCATGTAGTCGTCGCCATAGGACCAATCATCAAACGTCTTTCTTCTTCAACATCAACGGCCATGTTGCAACCGAGTGGTAGCCTTTGTTTAGTCTCTTGCTTCCTCCATTACTGGCATCTTGCCCAATCAATCCAGACGGTCTTTCAACCGACAAACAACAGTTAATCTCTGGTTGAGAAGCAGAAGGTATGCCCGCAGCCGGGGAGGGAAGGGCGTACGCAGGCTATGAGCTCAAAGTCAGCATCCCGGCTTTGAAGGGTTGAATAACTCAACTTGCCCGTACATTTCTGACGGGAAACCTCGTTCCACGCTGTCAGCACACCCAGACGACGTCCTCCCATCTTTTGAATCCGTCTCAGATGGGCAACGAAGTTGTCGGAGTTGCGAAGAAGATGGAGCACTTGAATGTGTAACATCATTGGATGCTCCAGGGTGAAGCTGATTCGAGAAGAGGCATGTGAAGTTGAAGGAAAGCGAAAGCGTACATGTTGGCTTTCTTCAAGTTGGTTCACGAAATGCAGTACCTCCAACCTGCTGCTGAAAACTTAGCGCCCAGCATCTGAGTCGCTTGAGATGCTCATCACACATTACCTGTGTCTTGATATTGTTGCTTGCATTGCGTCCCGTTACTGCACCCCAGGTGGGCTGTCCATGAGAGAGACACGAGATCATTGAAGTATCGTACGTGTATATCTTTACATAAATTCATTTTGCAAAATTTTCGGGGGTCCTGGTGGTATCCGACGAGCTGGTATGGTGCAAAGTCGTCGGAGCAGAAGTCCGGGCGAACATCTCAACACCAAGTTCTCCGTTCTCCTCTTCTGTTATCGTGGAACTTGAAGGAGGCATCCTAGGCTGTAACGGTATTGAATGCGAATATCTGCGCTCAGGCGGGCTACTAGTAGTACTCCTTTTGTCTTGCACTGACCACTGACCAGCTTCGTTATACTCGAGTATAAGCATTCCACCTTCGCGAAGCTCTCTTCCGGGCTGCCATGGGTCTGAAACACGCTGCAGGGCTGCTGTGGTGTCCAACCAGAAGACGGCCATTGTCGGGTCCTCAACCCAGGGGTGATCACAACGACTTTGAATGTATGCGAAAAGCAATCCAAGCGCCAACACCCAAAGATGCAGCGCTACCCAAAGGTACACTCTCCAGTGAGTGATTTCGGCACGCAACGTCGGCAAGGCAATCTGAACAGTCGTAGCATTGGCACTGGCTGTATAATAGTCCGCCAAAGCTGCCCATGCAGCCTGATACGCTCGTGAAGCCAACTCGATGCCCAAGTTCCTGTTTGTCCCAAAGTTCAAGGGAATAGCATAGTTAGACAAGAAAAAATTGGCTGCAAGGAGTGGTGCAATTCCCAGTGCCTCCGCAGACTGAAAATTTCCGATGATTGGATAGGGAGCCTGTGCTTCCACGACATTCGCAGAGATAATTTTACAGTTTTGACTGCTGATCACTCCAGCCCGATACGACACATTTGCAATTGCGAAACAGTCTCTGCCGTCCGGATAGTCCGAGCCTGAGATGAAGTTGATCACCAAGCCTGGGTCGATCGTATAGTTCTGTGGGCATAGCGGTGCAGCCGTGGTAGGGTAAGACCAAGGAATCCAAATCCGAAAGGTGAACAGTCGTGTTTCTGATATGGGCATGTGTGGATCTCTGATCATTGGGCCATTTCCCCACTGCCCGTCGGGTAACAGCCCACCGGTCCCGTTTGCTCTAATAAGAAAAGGACTATATCCAGATGCATTCTGATACAGTAAGGATAGTTGTCCGTCCGTCAAGACCTGGTGGGGGTCTCGCACCCACTCGAAAGCGTCCACGGCAAAGTAAGGCATCGTAACATTAGCCAGAATAGAATGGGTAGAGAGGTATTGCGCTCCATTGATAACACGCCGAAAGGTTGTGGAGGGTTCTGTGATATTCAAGATGGAGTCTGGCTGAGATGTTCCCCATGCGATGCTTGCGGAAGCGGAAGCCATCATCATGATCTCAGACTCATAATTGATCAGGTCGTTGCCAATAAATACTGAATCGCTTATGCTCTGTTTTTTCAGGACGGTTCCGTCTGTAATTCCGTTCAGTAGTATCTTCCCGGGTACTTGGGTGACTGCAGTCTCCCAAATGAATGAGCCAGTTAATGCTGCGGAGAAGTAATCGATAGCAAAAGTGGCGAAAAGGGCGACGTATATGATGACCATGTTGCTTTTTCGAGTAAAGTGGCGAGGTGCAGGGGGACAATTTGAAATCGCCTGCGATAGACCTTTTGTCGAAATGCCTCCTTGCTCCATGGCCACAAAAGCGCTACGCCAAATGTAGCCTGTCGCCCACCATCCACCCGCAACACGTGTTATTGTAGCTGCCAACGAGACAGCAGTTGTGATGTCGGATTGGAGGGGAGCGTAAAACGACGCATACGCAACAGAGCCATCAACTTCTCGATATTGAGGTCGACGGGAGTTGACATTGAAAGTACGATGGTCAAGATAGCTCAAACAGATTGAGGCTACAAGAACCGTCAATGCGAAGTGCACAACGAAAGGCCTGTACTTGTAAAAATTGACGCTGTATGAGAGCGGTTAATGTGATATTGCAGTTAAAACTTTTAGGATTATACCGCCAGGTTGATGTTTTTGAAGGTGGAGGGTCACCACGCATTTCAATGTCCGTCTCGACGGGGAGATAATTGGTGCTGACATGGGACATGCTGTGTTCATCACCCATTCTGAATTTCTAGGCCTGTGTTTTGGGGCTGCCTTCCCTTTAAATAGCTCTAATTCATGATTAGCGCTGACATAGCCCTTAAACTGGGCCTTGATTATAGGGAAGAAGGATGTTCCTGGATGTTCTCCGTCGAAAGCAACCGACGTGCCTTATGATAAGATTCAAACAGTTGTGGACAAGCAATGGCATCAAATTGGGTAGCGCGGCGGCTCGATAAATCGCCACGACATAGTATTAGCCAGGTTGTTGAGATACGTCGAAAAAGAAACTTCTAAAGTTTCTCCCACGAGAAATTGCGTCCGCCGAACTTTTGAGTGAGGCAGGCGAGGTGGATGGAGGGTTCGAAGTCATGGTTTCAGGCGGTGCCAGACTACAGTAGTTGGTACTCAATGGAAGGGGGGAGAAGGGTTGGGCGAGGGGTACGTACATCTAGTTATTCAAGATGATTTCAAATCCTTCAACTCATCCAGTATGTCTTCCTCGTATTGCGCTTTTTGGACGTCGATGAAGATGTGCCCTGATCGGACGAGACGAACGCGAACCTAATTCCATGTCGTTTGTCAGGGTTGTATTCGATGGAAGAAGAGGTGTTGTAAACGTACCGTTGCATGTTTCGGTCGTAGCTCACTTCTCGTTGGGTTTGGTAGGCCTGCACAATGCGATGCGTTGATCCCAGCGATACCTTTTGAGGACGTGCTCTGTTCCAGCATATCAGTCAACATCATATACGCCGATGAGATAGACAGACATACTGAAAGTATCGAATCGATGTCCGTTTTCTCTTGTTGTATTCTTCAACGACTTTCTCAATGTCCGCAAAGTCCTTGGGGAGAGACGGCCGCAGATCAATACGGCTGGCTTCGTCTTTAAGGTATAACGGCCAGTCGTCATCAAAAGAGCCATCAGGGCATATGTCTGTAGCAATTTTAGGTGTTGTTGCGAAGGTCAGTAACTAGCACCCACTGATAACCTGACTTCGAAGAACTAAACTCCAAATTGACGAGCTCGGAAAGACGAGATTTCTTTGCTTGGGGGTACATGAGTGGCTATTTGACGTCGTCACGTAAGGCCCACAAGCGATGGCGGAAGGTGAGACTTGGAGGGGCACCCCCGTTTCCGCATTGCTTCAAAGATGATGGATGATCAGCGTTCGCCGTCGCTCCAATGGACCAAACCCATTTCACTTCCCGAACGACAAATCCGCCCACTCAAACTCCGAGATATCCTCTGGACATCTGGGAATCTCATGCACCCTCTCGTAGGCCGCCCGCCAGATTGAGCTGGAGCTAGGGCTGCGCAGGTTGTCCTAAAAACTGTGGCTGGTGGGGCTGATGTGGTCACAGAGGTCTATCGTGTGTAGGTGTTCGAATATCTGAATGGAGGATGACGTGGGTTTGGTTTAAAGAGAGGTAGAGAGAGTGAGAAAGGCGAACCTCGTGCAAGATATCCAAGGCCATTGTACATACCACACGCAAATGCATTGGGATACCCTGGTTTGTGGAAGAGATCGTCTCCACTTTCCGTTGTTCCACATCCATGTTGCCAGATAATCGACCACTGAAACGAAGCGTAAGAGAACTGGTCCTGTGCAGGTTCAAGCTTACCATCGTTTCTGTCCCTACGCTCATCCAACTCCTCCGGTATAACCTTGCTTCCAGGTTGGAAGGTAGCCTTCCTTGGGCAAGTTGCGCGAACAGAGCCTCCTGGAGAAAGTCACCCCTGAAACTTTGTTATCCTAAGTGGCCTGCCGCAACAATAGTATTCGAGCAGCAGACGAGTGCGTAGCAAGACCACGAAGTTCAAGCTCAAGAAAAAGGTTGTGCTATATCTAGTGACTGTGACCAGTGCTATTTCCCGATTTCAAACACGTTTATTCAAGGTTACAAGAGCAGTAGGCGACTTTCTACTATGTACAAGTTAATACACTACGCTCAGATACCAAGGCGGGCTAGGAGCGAGCAGAACACGATGCAATGATCCAGAGCAGACATTCAGCAAAACGAAACCAGGAGGAAAGAGAGAAAGAAATTCAAAAGAGAAAACTTAAAAAGTCAGAAAAGCAATGATCAAAAACCGAGACCCATCCCAATACACCTCATTTCAAATTCTTGTCGGGTTCGAAAGCTTGAACCGCCGCCGCTCAACGACGAAGCCCAAAAGCCCTCAACAACCCCCCAACAACAGGGATCTCCCACTTCCCATCGCGGCTCTCCAGCTCCTCAACCGGAACCAGAACCTTGGTAGGCGCAGGCATCTTTTTGCGCCTCCTAGTCGCAACCGGCTCTTCCATCTGTGGAGACGTCTTGGACCGCTTCGACTTCCTAACCATTGACTCGTCGATCTCTGGGTCTGCGTCGGACTCGACGATGATGATGGGGGCTTCTTTGCGCTTCTTTGAGGTCGAGCTCGAGGTGGAGGGGACTGGTTTGGAGGTGGAAGGGACCGGCCTGGAGGTGGAGGGGACTGGCTTCATGCTCGAAGGAACTGGCTTCATGCTCGAAGGGATAGGCTTCATGCTCAAGGGAGTCAACTTCAAGCTCGAGTAAGTTTCCTTCGAGGTCTGCGAAAGTGGCTTGGAGGTCGAAGGGACTGGCTTCGACATCGAGGGGATTGGCTTGGAGGTCGTGGGGACTGGCTTCATGCTCGAGGAAGACAGCTTCAAGCTCGAGGAAGTTTCCTTCAAGCGCGAGGGGACCGCCTTCGAAGCAGGCTCAACAATCCGCTTCTTCGAAGAGGTAGACTCAACAGCAGTCTCAGGAGCGCGACGACGTTTCTTCTGCTTCTTCTCCTTGGTATCCTACAACCCCATTATCGCGTCAGCATCATATCAATACCCACTAACGAGTGAGGGGACTTACAGGCTCAACAGCATCACCATCTTCAACAGACCGCTTCTTCTTCTGCTTCTTGGTCGTAGTATCGACCGCATCAGTATCTTCAATGGGACGTTTCTTCTGCTTCTTTGTTGTGGCGTCCTAAAGTCGCATAGCGTGAGTATCGGCTCAATAACCTAAGCAAAGGAAAACTTACGGGTACGACCGCCTCTAAATTCTCAAAGGACGACTCAGGCTCAGGGAGACGCCAAGTCCCTTTCTTCGGTGCGCTAGTAACACTTCCTTGTTTGCTCGAAACGCTTCCCTGCCTGCTAGATCCACTCCCTTGCGCACTAGGCGCACTCTGCACACGAGTCCTAGGTGGGAGAGGCTTAATCTCCCTCTCGCTCGAAACAGTCTTAGAAGCCTTAACTCCCGAACTCTTCGAGTTCCTCCCCAATTCCTGGCTGGGCAAACTAATGCTCGAAGTACTGGTGCTCAATACCCACGGCTTGCTCTTGGGCTCGTCCGCCCAGATCTTCTGCATCTTCTCCCTCCATGCACGCCGTTGTTCAGGGGTGTAGATAGGAGAGGATGGCTCAGCTGGAGCAGGAGCGGGTGGTGGGGAGGCTTCTTTGAGAGGGGGTTGGGTGGCGGCTTGGGCTTGGAGAAGCGCTGGCTGGTGACATTCCTGAGGAAGAGCTGTATTAATGAATCCAGCCTCGTTCCACGCAGGTTGAGCTGGGGCAGATGTCGCTCCGGGGTAAATGAACTGCTGAGGATGCTAAAATGAAGGAACGTTGGTCAAGGCTATACATCAATCGACGGTGAAGGCTAACCTGAGGTTGATTGTACGCGTTCGCATACCCGTTGTTCAACTCCTCTGAATAAGGAGGAGGCGCTTGATTTTGTGCATAAGCCTGGGCTTGGGCTTGGTGGGCCATAGCCGCTTGCGCCTGCGCCTCCAACAGATACCGCTGCTGCTGTTCGTACGCGGCTTGTTGCTGTTGCTCGAACGCAGCTTGTTGTTGTTGCTCGAACGCAGCCCGTTGCTGCTGCTCGAATGCTGCTTGTTGCTGCGCCTGCGCCTGAGCCGCGTAACTCTGAGAAGGCCCGTCCTCGTCCATGTCCTCCATGTCGGCTTCGTAACCCACGCTTGGGTTTGGCTGATAGTACACCTGCTCGGACTGTTGCTGGTATTGGTTGGGCTGTTCGACAGGGGCGACAAAGGAATGGTTGTTGTAGGTTTGTTCAACAGGGGGTTGGTGAACGAAAGACTGGCCGACGAAGGACTGTTCAACGGGCACATTCTGAACGACAGAGGCCTGCTCGACAAACGACTGCTGGGAAGGACCTTGGTCGGCGGACGTGAGCTGATGCTGATGCTCCACCTGTGGCACGTCGACTTGGTCGTGTGCGTGATTCGGGAGCGCGACTTCTTCAACAGGTGGCGGCACGACTCGAGGAAGAGGAAGGATACGCGGGTAAGGCTCCAGAGCGGGAGGGGGAGGCGGAGGGAAGATTAACTTGGCCACAAATCTGAGCGGCCGCGAGAATATCTTCTTGATTCCGTTCATACGGTTCGCCCACCTGGTGTCGCGAAGTCGTAGTCTTTCCTCCATCTCCGCCCTACTCATACGATATCTGGCCCTACGGTGGCCCTCACAATCCGTGGGGAGGTTGCTATTGTCGAGGGTCGGGTTTTCGGCGCGCCTGAAGCGAGATAAACTCAACACGCAACATGAAGGAGAACAACTTACTGCTCGTCAGTCTTGCCGTCCATGATAACTTGTGCAGGGGGAGGGGGGACGACACTGGGATCAACCCCCGGCGGAAGGGGAAGGAAACCTCTGTTGACGATGAACGCCCTTCGTCGCTTCGCGACGGTTCGAACGTTCATAAAACGTTTCTCCATCTTGTTGGAGTTGTTCTTCTGCCTGCGCTTGGGTTTGGGTTTCTCAAGAATAATAGCCATTGGCGGATAACAGAGTTCGGTAATAGATTGATTGGATTGGGTTGCAAAAAATCGCGTATATGAGAGCGATCGACAGGTGTAGGTTGTGGTTGAGTTGGGGAAAAGTGGGTGGTCCCTTGTCGGTTCTTATAGGGCGCAGTATGTGGCCATTTGCGTTGACATATGTGGCCTGGAAGGCAACAAGGAGGGCCACAATTTCGCGTAGATCGTCACGCCGATTCCAGCTTTGACTTCACCACGAGGTGCGAGAGTCCCAGTATGTCCCAGAATTGGATTTACTCGCATTGACCTTGGCCATTGTTCGCCTAATCCGTCGTTGCTTCGGCAATTTGAGTGGCCTATTCAGAGAAATGGCTGGGTGGTCTCGTTTATGAATAAGATGACAGGCAGGGCACTCGGTGGTTGATTTAAAAGAGAAATTGTGAGAACAGTGCTGGTCAAGTGTAGGGCCTTGTAAGTAAGTAGTGCGCGCCAGCGACTTGAACAGACTTGAACGCAAAAACATCACGCCAAATAAGAGCACAGCTTCCGAGCAGTAGATCTGGTAGATTACCGGACAGGGGTTACCAACCGTTACCAAGGCTACCTAATTGTTAGTAACCGGTATACCATAAACCAATTCCAGCCAATTCCCCAATTTCTCTCTCCATCCTTAGTAAAATAGTAAAGTAAGGACTACGATGGAGATGAGTATCAAAGTGGGGGGAGCCCTTGCAGCTCAATCGAGCCCAAAATCCCATTCGATTGGAGGAACCCTGCCAGTTCCCAATTCAAAAATCGTCACCACCCGACCTCCGAAAAAAAAACAAGGATATTGCAGGGCACAAAATCCCCATGCATGAACACCAGGTTATTTCCAAGATGTATTATCGCGGCCATACGTGGGTGATCGTGAATCTTTCCTCAGAAATCCCTGATGCGGGATGGAAATGCGGAGAGAAGTTCTCCGAAAGGAACGGAGTGAGGATAGGGATGCGATTTCTTTCTCGAGGAGGTTTGAGAGGGTGTGGATGTACGTAGCGTACGACAAGGTCTGTCGAAGATGCCCAATCCACGTATCCGGAAAGGAGGCGTGATCGTTCCCCAAACAAGAATCCTCTGCTCGCATAGGCCTGAAGGACCTTCAGTTGAGTTCGCAGAGGGCTAATAAACGAGTGACGGGGATAGCATCATGACAGCGATACCCTCTATCTCCTTTGCGACGCGGAGTTTCTGCTCTTCAAGTTTGGAATATACTGTAAGTCGGCCTTGGGAGAGATCCCACGGAGCAAAATGAACCTCAACTTCGCTTCGTCTTTAATCGCTCTCAACGTCGACCACTTGCATTGAGGACAAGGCCTTCGTGGCGCAAGGTCTAGGGGAGGAAGTAAAATGGGGTTATTGTAGCCTACTTTTGTGTTGCGTTAACAGCGAAAAAGTAATCGGGTGGCGGGTCAAATGGGCCGTACGTGTTTAACTTTGAGCTTCAGAGGTAAGGTGATATGAACTCGGTTCCTGCGCTGATAAAACAGACTTCTGCTGTTGGTCATCATAAGGGGCCATGAGGCAACCGAAATATCTGTCAAGCTCTGTCAGTACGGTTGGTCATTTTCCCCCGGAATATATTTCCATACCTTATATCATTTGCGGTAAGCAGATCGCACAATCTGACGTTTTGGCCTTGGACTGTTGTCGTTGCCAGTTGGTCGAGAACTTGGAACGAGCGATCATGTGATCGGTAAATTTGTCGGAGTTTTCTAATTCGGCATCTCAACCGGTTCTAACTTGTTGTGGACGTTCCTATCAAAATTGCCGTCATAATTAAGAGCAACCAAAGAGTTTTTGGTTACAATTTTGGTCCCATCCAGGGTGGCAACCTGGTTGCAACAGGTGGCAACGGGAGTTCCGGCGTGATTGTAGCCAATTTTGGGCTAAAAAATGGAAAAATAAAGAACTTTCAACGGTTAGCACTGGTTAGAATGCCGATTCAATGCCGTCCCAATTTCGGCTGGTTGTGACAAAAGAAATAAATCTCCGACATTCCTCCTCTACATCATCATGGTCATTTAAGAGTACAGTTTCTGCGATGACATGGCAGCTTAGAACCCCGTTGGGGTTTCCTCGTTCCACATTGTGCACAGTCGAGACGATCATAATAAGTTCCCCTTGATTATCTCCCGCTCATCTCCTCCTTCAAGTTCAATACATTGGTACGCGTTAACACACTCACCCAAATCGTTCATCGCCTGAATGAATCTATTCTCTCTCTACAGTTTCTCTCATTTGTTTCCCACTTCTCCAGGACAAGTAGACCGAGAGCCCTTGCTGCATACTTGTGAGTTTGACTTAACGAAAAGAAAGATGCTTCTGACCTTTCCTCTATAGACGGTAACCCTGACGTCTTTGGACGTTGTCACCGCAAGAATGGTGATACCATCTTCAACAGCTATGAGCGGGATGGTAAGCGAAGGATTGTAGTAGTGGTCGTTTTTTTCTGACATTGTATTCATGTAGGCGAACTCTCAGAATTCGATGCATTAGCAATCACGGAGCTCAACGAGGCCTACATTCCTCCCCAGCAGACGAGCATCGCCCCACTCTACTTGCCGCCAGGACAGACCATCCCCAACCGGATGGTTGTCACTTCGCCCAACGCCAATTGGATGCCATTTATCTCTTTGCGCCCCCGAGCCGTCCGTGCCCGAGAAGATGGACGTTTTGCTTGGGCAGACTTTACAGTGTGCCCTCAGTGGTTCATCGAAAGCCAGTGGCATCTTCCATTTGTCAGATCGCGTCCGCCAGAGGCCACAATCAAGCACCTCGAGCTCGGTTTTTGTTGGTGGCAGTTGGGAGAGAATCATTTTGTGCCATGTGGAAGCAAAAGGCTCGGCTTACCGCAACCTCGGTACCTTGCGTGGAGACATTGCAGATTTTCTGCGAGGGAAGGCCAAGAAACTTCACGTTGCCTGCCGAGACGTCAAGCAGCTGAAGGATTTCGGCCGTCTGTTTTATCTAGCAAACAAGACCGCTGACGCAGCCTTCCAACTCAAGTATTGCTCCTTCACCAGGCGCGACCTGATCTACCACATCAGCGGCTTCCAACGCCTTTACCTGGAGACCCTCGTTATGTATGACTGACACACAAAGTGGGCTTTCCGTCTCAACGACGGCACCGGAAAAATCTACGAAATTGACAAGACCATCATGGGGGCAATCGCTGACAGCCCGGATTGTATTGTAATGCTCTACAGAGTTGGTGTGCCGGGTTGGTATGTGCGACCGCCATCAAATGTCCCAAAGGACATGACGATCCGTCATATTGTTGCGCCGGGTTGCGAAGAAATGCCAACAGTACGGGGACGTCCTGCCAACGAGTACGATCGACGCGCATTCACGTACAAAGACTTCCCTGGCATGCCTTTCCCGACTGTTGTCACTGCATGCCCTCGAAGTAGCGATTATGTCGCTGCCTGCCAAAACTGACGTGAAGGACATTTTGGTCCCCTTGATCCTCAAGTTGTCGTGGAGGCTTCTGGTGGTTTAGCCATGGTCAATTCATCTCCCTCCCCTGGTAGGTTTTCACATCCTTGGTACTTTGAACACGCACCGATTCATGACACAATAGCCCTGTCTGCCCCCCACACGGTACCTGTCTCCCCCACGGTGAATAAATCTGCGCAAGGCATGTATGCTTCCCCTTGTCCAACTCTAGTGTTACTAATTGAATTTGATCATAACAGCCTTGCTAAATTTCATGAGCCAGACCTCGACCATGTGCCACCTCAATCCCCAGCCTGGAAGACTGCATTAGAAGCTGTGGATATGGATTCGCGGCGCGTTTTCTCAACGCCCGCCGCGAACAAGTATCGCGGTTATCAATTCCCAGATCCTTTCCTATTTATCAACGGCTCCAACCACCGAAGCATGATGTTGGCCTGGCTGATGATGCGTGCTCAGTGGCTTCAGTCCCTCATTAACACTGATTCTGCCCCTCAACTTCCTGTCCCCCAACTTCCTGTCCCCCAACACTGGCGCAACTTCCTCCATGATTTCGCCAAGGAAATGGGGTTGTTGCCTACGATACCGTCAACAAGCATAGGAAGTCATGGCGGCGTGCAGGAGAAAAAGGGCAAAGACCAGACACACCAAGGATCTGAAGAACTGCCGTTCTCGCAAGGCCAAGGAGGTTCAAACTTCCATATTCTCTGGTGTGGTGTCTCTGGGAAAGCGTCCTGACGTGGTTTACTGGTAGTAATGCAAGGGGATAAAGACGACGGCCTCGCCCCCAACATCATGTCGCAAGTGATTTGGAATACCTTCGAACAAAACTTTCGATATGAAATCCGCCAACTCGACCGACATCTCTTGCCCGCTGCTTGGGCCTCGGATTCTGAAGCCGGCCTGCGCGAAGATCTAATCCGTCGCATTTTTCCAGATGACAGCAACGGCCTCGTTGTCTCTGCAGGTCCACCTTCTATCATTGGCCTTGCGGCGGAGAATTGGAAGGACCGCTTGAAACATGTGGAGGCATTACGGCAGTTAGTAAAGGGATGACCGGGAGCCGCCTCAAGGCAATTGAAAGCACGATATATTTCTGAAGGCATCTCTGAGGCAAAGTTTAAAGAATCAGAGGGAATGGTGGTCAAGGCGTACTGCCAGACTTTTTTCGACACCTTCGGCCGTGCGCCTTGCACCCCGCATCAGATTTCCCGAGTTTCTGATCACGAAAAACATTCATTATCGAACTGTCAAATTGATCGACAATAGACAGCAGAGAGAGAGGGAACAACTTTGCGACAAGAATGTGATCGACGTGATCAAGGGTAAGCTCAAGCATGTATTTTTACATTAGATCAGTTTACTTTACATTTTATAAGAATTGTCATTACTCTAATTCGTGAGGTTCAACGTAAAATCCCCCGTGGCCCATCCCCCGACCGGCTGCATACCCGCAAACTTCGCCCCACTAATGGCAGCCACGTCAATCCTCAAAAACCCCGCATCCCTTGACACCCCACCATTTGGTAACTCCCTCGCCCTTCTCGCCGCTTCCCATCCGACGCGATCATGATTGACATGGTGCAGCCTGCTACTCTCGACGAATGATAACGGCATCTGGAAATAATTGAATATTCCCCGCAGCACGTCTTTGTTCCGTATTCCCTGTGATGTCGAAGACTGCCGGATGATGATGGGTCCCCAGTACCGTTCCCATCGCCCGAGCGAGCTTACGTGGATGCGAATTACGGAAATGGAGGGGGGTACGGCCAGTGCGTTCAGTTCGGCGTTGATGAGTGGGCGTTCGTCGTTGGCTTGAGTGCATATTCGAGCGGCGGAGGGGTAGCGTTCGATTGACCAGGAGAGGTGAGGGTAGGCGACCGGGGTGGTGCACAACATTGGATGGAGTGATGAAGTGGTGGAAGAAGTGGTGACGGGTTGTGTATTCCCTGCGGGTGCGGGTGCGCTCCATGCAAGAAGTGCCACAGGAGCGACGGGAACGGTTGGGACGAGGGGTGCGGGTGCGCTCCATGCAGGAAGCGCCACAGGAGCGACGAGGGCTGTTGGGACGAGAGCGGCGGGTGTGCTCCATGCAGGAAGCGCCACAGGAGCGACGGGGGCGGTTGGGACGAGGGGTGTGTAGTGTACCGGGACGGTGGGCCAAGTGGTGGGAAGGGGGACGTAGTAGTTATTGTTTGTAATGGATACGGGAAATCCATTGCTGCAGCCAGTTGCGCAGGCATTCTGATATGAGTTTGGCAAGGGGGCGTTAGTAGTCTGGTTTGGCCATGTAGCGGAGGATTGATTTGGCCAGGGAGCGTAAGTTTGATTTGGCCAGGCAGCGTGAGTTTGATTTGGCCAGGCAGCAGGAGCCTGGTTTGGCCAGGGAGCGTGAGTTTGATTTGGCCAGGCAGCAAGAGCCTGGTTTGGCCAGGGAGCGTGAGTTTGATTTGGCCAGGCAGCAAGAGCCTGGTTTGGCCAGGGAGCGTGAGTTTGATTTGGCCAGGCAGCAGGAGCCTGGTTTGGCCAGCTGGTGGTAGTTTGGTCCCACCAGGGCATGCAGTCACTGGGCCACTGGAAATCGTTATGGGTATTGCTATTATCTAAAGGAAGTGTTCATGAAACGTTGGATACGAGCTGAGAAGCAGGCATACAGTTTTTCGGCCTTACAAGAGACGAGAAGAAACGGCAAAAGGAGGGTCTCATAACGAGGACGTTATCGAGAACTGGGCAAGGTTATCGGAGGGAAGAGAAGTTGGGTCCACAAATCCTGTCGGCTCGCGCTTTATAGAGATGACGCGATGCGTAATCCGTCGCAAAACTGTAGGGACCTACTTCCATTTCCATCTATCACTACGAGTCAATCTGCGAGACCTGCATCGGATTAAGGAACGCGAAGTAGGCTCCTTTCTTGTAATTATTGTCGTCCATGAGTGGCGAATCGAGTAACAGTGTCATGGCAATCGTCGGTTGGTTTTGTTACATTCGTAACCTTGTATTCTGACATTTCGAACTTTCAGCGGAGCCCGGAATTTTGACAAGAAGATCTTTTTGTCGGACGCATCGTTGTTGTTCGACGTTCAATGACCATAAATTTGGAAAAGAGGCGATCGCGCTGTTTGTCAATGTCATTATTTGTCTGTATAGTACTTGGTACAAGCGACTACAAGCGGGGCCACAAGAATCTACAAGGACCCACAAGAAATTTATTTCAAATTGTGACTTGTCGGAGTAAGGCAGAGTACAGTGCTTTGCATTGCCGT
>NW_001889903.1:204626-205900 GCF_000143565.1 Laccaria bicolor S238N-H82
TTGGCACGGTTGATCGAGGTAGGGGATATCGGACCCGGCTGTTTCATAGATCGGTGGGAATCATGCCAAGAGTTTCTTCTCCAACTCCTCATTGCTTCCACTCTGTCTTGGTGACAAGTCTGCAGCATAGTCCCAGACGTCCCAAGTAGTCGTATCTGTCCAAAACTTAGTGAAGATCGGCTGGCTAGAAGTGAGACATACATGAAGCTTTGAATGCTTCTTCAAGCATGTTAATTACCCTTTCAACAGATGCTTGGGCCTCCAGCTCCAACCATGGTGGTGGAGCAGGACGAGGAATGCTTGGGCTATGTAAAGACCGCAACTGGCCTCTGAAGTATCGAGCTAGATCCCTTGTATATTGAAAGAAATCAGGGGCAGTCATGAACAAAAAAAAGGATTTTTGACACTTTTAACTGGCAAAACATGAGGCTCGGGCATAGATTTATTTATTACGGAGAACAGGGACGTCTGTCAACATGTCAGGGTCATAACTGCCATTAGGATAGGATCGTGGTCTTTCCTGTCTGGTTGCACCCGGCCTTTCAGATCAGTTCTGCTCATCCGGGCTTTCAAGCAAGGCTCAACATGAATTTTTTTTTAAGTAAAAAGATACAGGTGGTAATGGTATGATGTATTAAGAGACCCGTGTTATGCCACATGCCCTTTCATAATAGGTGAAATGGGGGTTTGGATAGAGTAAAAAGGACATATGGTAAGGTAACCCTCTCGCCGTCGTCATCGATGATGGTCAAGAGTATCGTCCCCTAATCACCATGTTAGTGGGAAAAAGGAAGTACAAAGGGGATTGCTCACGTCTGGCAACCTGCCGGTGGAGTCTACGGTTGCAAACATGAGGCCACCGCTACTCATATTATACCAGACTCAGGTTCCTTTCTGACGAATCATCAGCTGGTTACGACCAATGGAGATGTACAGAACCTACGGGGTATGGGTTGGGTGGAGGGATACCCAACAGACTCCAGATTGTCATGGGGGTGAAGTTATTCATGTCGCAGATGAGGGGGGTGAAGATGGGTCCTTGAAATGCGAGAGGGTTTTTAAAGGGGGAAACACGCATGTTTTCAGGTTAAATTACAACCCTCGATGCAACCCTATATCAGAAGCATAAATGATGGCGGCACAGGCCTCAAGGCCAAATTGCAAAAAAGAGTTGAAAGAGTCATAAACATAAGCATGGCCGGGGATTGAACCCGGAAGCTGGGGATTGAACCCGGAAGCCAACTACCATTAGACCATGCTGGCTCCAAAGATGT
>NW_001889903.1:205972-302715 GCF_000143565.1 Laccaria bicolor S238N-H82
ATAATTTTCGCGATTTCGGTGTGCAAATGGCAATGCAAAGCACTGTAAGGCAGTGCGTGTGCTCAAACTTGGTACTTATGATATTTGATCATCTCTCAGCGCCGACTGGTTTGCAACGACTCAAAGCGAACATGCATCTTCTGCCTTTGGAATTGCATATTCTGGTTCAAAGCTTTCTTGAGCCCCGCGATATCATCTCGCTCAGAATGGTGAACTTTCTCGAATCTCGAATAGCCTAACCAGCAATCTGAGCGCAACACTCTAGACCTCCAAACTCCTATATCTGTCTACACAACAACGGACAGTCTGGTTAACTGCCCTACATCGCGTTTGCGAGGATCATGCACTCTTCGAGCCCAGTTTCCCTACGAAAAACATGTCCACCAAAGAACTTGAATATGCTGCTTTGTCCCCTGCTCGCGTTTCGGCTCGGATGAAGAAAGGCTTGAATGAAACGAAAATTGCCCCTTGGAAAGATCAGCCGTTTCGGGCTTTGTTGTCAGAGAATCTTAATCGCGTTACACTTCGAGTTATCCCCGGAGGCCGATATCTACTGACGGGCTCCATTGGTGTCGGAGTGTCTTTATGGGACCTTGGGACGAATCCTACCTCTGAAATGCCAAAGGTTCCAATGGCGACTACTATCGTCAGGAATATCGGCCTAATTGACACGAGCCCAACTTCAGATGGCCTCGGAATACTTGTAACGACATATTTTGTCGATGATGGGTGAGCACTTTTGTCTACATCTTTCCATACCTATGCTGACGGAGAGTAGGTTCTCGACACACATTATTGTGTATGAAATCTATCCATCGGCAGCGCAACCCCAGTTCTGTCGTAAAGGAGAATTAAATTTGAATGGCATGAATATGATTCACTCTCTGACGGGATATCATTTCGTCTCGCTGGATCAGAACTGCATGCTTACGTTCTGGGATATCAAATATAACAAGTCTTTTACCTGGGATGCCCCCTTCGAGATAGAAGAAGTGCGCAACTATTTCTAGAACCGTAATTTCATTTCGCTGAACGCCTCTCCGTTTCTCTTTCTGTTTCAGTTATTCTTGCTCGAAAACCATTTGATCATTCTCAACCGGACCGACATCATGGTATGGGAGATACCTTTCCTGAAAAACATTGCTAGAAGCGACATCTCTGATAATGAACTTGCAAACCTTTTCCCGCCCACAATCAACCTTGGCTACTCATTCCCACCGGACTCAAGGAGACCCAAACTATTCACAGTGCCATCTCAATGGTGGCCAAAATCTTACAATGACATAATTCTTGGTTCTGTAGCTCCGGATCCAAAGAACAGTGCCTCTGAAATCACTTTACACGGGCTCGACCCGAGATCGCTTGCATCGGGCGGTCAAACCATCGAGATGGGAACTTTGTCGGCCATTCCGTTAAGGATGGTTGATGAATGCGAATTCCTTTTTCGCCTGCGTTTTTGCAATGGGGAACTTTGCCAGCGGTGGCGACCTGAAACTGATGTACTCATCAGTCTTATACCCATTCCTACTTCGCATGAAGAAACAAAGTCTGTGGTGACAAGAACATTATTTTCTGGTCCATTCTATGACTTTGATTTTTGTCCTGCATCTGGACGGCTTGTGGTGTTTACGGAAAATGGGATTCGTGTGATGGATTTTCTTTCCCCCATGTCGGTCTCATTTCTGGAGATGTCTTGATATGTGCGTATATATATTATTCATAAATCCCCCTTGTGCCCTTTACTGATTCCACCCCTTAGATGAACTACTATTCTTTCTGCATTGACCATAAAATACTCTCAGAAAAAATTCCACCATAAGTTCTGTCCTCCCTTCGCATAAGCCATAGCTTGTGGTCCAGGGCCTTGCGGGCCAATTCTTTATTGACTGGATTGATAGCTCAAACAACCTCAAAATTTCCGCACATTAAAATCGATACAAGCATTGTGCAACATTAATTATTTCTAGCCGTCGTGTCTACACCTGATATGTAGACGTTGCCGTTCAGCATGATCAGCATGAAATACAAAAAATATCACGGTCAGCAACCGCATCAGTTTTCATCAAAGGGCCAGAAGGAACCCTGTAGCTCGATAAGGCGAGTCGCTTTTTGATCTTCTTGTCTGCAAGTTTAGCCATGCGAGCATCACCCAAAAAAAGAGGTTGTTGGTTAGGCTTGTAGTCGGTGACAAAGATGTCGGCAGAAGCAACTTCCAGCAAAGATTGGGTTCAGATTTCAGAGTTCTGATAGATTGAGACAGGAAAGTAGCTTGAGACGATGCCAGTGGTGTCAAGTCCTGGCTTCACTATCCCTGGAAAGATGCGTCACCGCCATATACGACTCTGCAGAACGTGGATTCGGGTTGATCCCTTGGATAACAGAGGAGAAGCGTCTGTACCCAGGAAGAACATGGCCGTGTTGTGAGGTATGGAAGGAGGGAGGGGCAAGCTCGGGCCTTGGTTTAGAACAAGCGGAATATGCTGCAAAGTCTAGAAAAGCATCAAAAGCGGTGTCCGAAAGCGGTTGTGTCGTACTTTCGCCTTGGTTCACGTTGTCAAAGACAAGATGGCGATAAACACATCTTGAAAAGGTTGCTGGGGCCACTCCTCCCAACACTCAAGGTCTGCAGCGTATATCTTCTTCATACTAGGGTACTGCAAAAGCAAGATGCTTACTTGTAACTCGCTTGACGAGCTGATGCGGCTCGTCGGTAGTGTGAGTCCCTCGCGTAGGTGGTGGTGGTAGTGGACGATGCAAGATCCTCTGATTGTACGTGCGAGGCACGAAAGTTCAAATCCATCTCTCCTCGCAATCTCGTTTCGTGGGCTAATCTGGACGTTTAGGATGCTACATTCTTTGTCCGACCGATCAGGCGGAGCTCTAGGTTATCGACGACGTGTCCTTGGACTCTCTGTTGGAGTTGGGTGAGGACAGAATGACGAGGGGGCAGAGTCAATTATTGCGGGGAACACTTGCGAGCCTGAGGTTCGTCGGAGTTTGTCACAACGTATGACCATTCCTAATATCAGGACAATTTCGCTGCTTGACCCGCAGAAAATCTATCCACCTTCCACGGTCACCACTCGGTCTGAACAGCACATACAAAACCCTCTAAGCGACACCTCCAACTGCCAACCAGTTTTGAAAGCTTTAACGCTACGCACACGGATACCATGCTCCACGTCGTTCGGGGAGTCTTCGTCTCCTGACGAGAAAACAGGCCAGCAGACTGTCATTGATTGTCAAGGAGTCTGCTCACAGACTAATGATAAGGTGTTGTCATTGGAAGACATGACATTCCAAGGTCAAGAATGGGTGGCTGCCACCAATCACTCAAAACCTTTGCAACTGAACCCGTCATTGCTTTTTCTTCTACAGCTTTCCCTCACCTTCAGCTTCATTGCCACCTCCTCTGCGCACTCCGCCACTTTTCTCTGTCATGACCAATCTCACACCCACTGACCATGTTACGGGGGCTTACACATCACAAGTGTATCGATCGCGGGGATGGCTGGATCGTCGCTAACTCAAAAACCACCATATCCGAGGACGATCCACAAGAAGGCACTGGACTGCCTGAATCAGCCTTCACGCCCTTCAGGAGGAAATAGCGGTGCTGTCGATGTTCAAGTCGGTGTAGAACTTAAAGACAGAAGAAAACGGGTGGTGAGGGTCCAGGCATCACTCTACCAGAAGCATCTGGTGAGGAAGGACGAGGAGGTGGAGGTGGCGGGTTGAGGAGACTGTTGCGCACCATCCCACCCTGGATTCAGCTCCGTTCAGCTTGCCACCTGCTTGTGGTACGTCCCCGCGTTGTCTTACATAAATGCAGCCTGATCGCAGTCTCAGCTTGTAAAGCTTAGTCTCTCTGGAGCCGAACTGCATTTCTGCAGTGAGATGCAAGTATATCAATCCTCCACGTATCTACATTGATCATGTCAGCAATTGGATGGCAGTTGGACTTGAAGATTCCTCCAATACGGAGAAAACAACTTGAGGTTTTGAATACAACCCAGCGCGATTCGGAAAGAGGCAGGCTATAAAAGAGGCGGTGATGAAGTGCAGTCAAAAGAGACTCCTCCCACTTCTCAGTAGCCTAAGGATTTCAACCTCGTGAGTGTTCTGTCAACCCTAGTCCTCGGCAACTGACAGCGTCGACTTGGCAAACATGAAGTCAATTTCGCCGCCATTATTATCACCGCCCTTGTTGGAAGCTTAAGCGCATCCGAGTCTGCCAAAAGATGTGCCTCTATTATCGACCCAGGCATTAAATTGGAATGTAGTACCTTCACCGACTGCCTTCTGGGAGTCAAACATGAAGCCAGGCCTTGGCCCTAGCGATCGCGACAAGTCAGACGACTTTCTTGGCAAACGGTGTAATCGCAGGATTACTACTTCGGGCTTTTTTTTGGCATCAACATCCACATTATTTGGCTCGCATCACTTCTCCCTCTCTCTGTACAAGTTAGTACCGACTTACCATATACCTTGCTTACGCGCTCTCATCCCCTGTACATTTATTCCCCTTATATCTCCAGAATCATACTCGCGGTTAATTTCTGTCGGTTGTTTTATGAGTACTGTTATCTATCCTGTTAACACAGGATAGATTTCCAACTGAATACAGGAACCCAACAGCTTCATGCTGGAGCCAAAATCGTTAGCTAATCGATAGGCTTTCTTTTCAAAGGGCTAGTGCTAACAGACTCTGGTGTTACGTCCCTCTTCCAGTTAGCTCCCTGGTCCTGTTTGAGTTTGAAGGGGCGCAGCGCTGCCACAGATGCATTCACTGTCGTCATCCTCGCGTCAGCTTATGCAAAGGCCCTTTTTGGCGGACGATGGTAGTGCCGTAGGAGGTCCCCCTTGAAAATTTCAAGGTTACCCCTTGCGTCTAACTCCTCTCACCTTTTTTAAAGTCTCGGAAAATGCAGGCATAATTCTCCCTGCACGACGTGCAGGCCTGGTTTCAGGTTGTCCTGTTACATAGCTGGACAGTAGCATCGGCCATTCGGTTCTTCCTTACCGTCTCAGTGGACAAGTTCTCGGATAGATGGTCTCCGTCGTAGACCAAGGGCTGCTCCCGTCTCTGGAATGAATCTACTTTGGTCTCCTCACCATGCCGAGCTTCCCTGAAGCCAAAAGCATATTTCCTTGGGGCTATCATCTCGCGGTACCGCTGTTATCTTCATCGAATGGATGCGACAACATCGCATCTTGACCCCAAATCTCTTTTGTTCAAGCTTTCGGCCGAGGAAGAACTGGTCATGAGTCCTGGGGTGAAACCGGACCTTATCCTCGTATTTCAAATCCGAAGCGCACAGGCGACCAGTTGACCAACTACCGGATGTTGTAGCGAGCTCGCCGATAGGCGCTTATTATAAACGGAGGCATAAAAAGTTCACAACAGAGAAAGGGTATTATTAGACGGGGATCGCCTTGCAAAGCCTTTCGTTGTGGTAGTCCATTTGATCTTCACTAGTACTAGTACTGTCGACATACAAGTAGTATTGCATAACGTCAATAATATCTTACACCTACGTTGGTTTACATTTGATACGTACGCAAGACAACAAAGCAGAAAGCAAGATTGATTCAGTACAAAAGAGAAAAACGTAGAGGATAAGTAAATGGGGGGAAATAACAAGTGGAACGGCTTCTTTGAGAGATGGAACGTTGAACAGCAAGTGAACGCGCCAATTGACCAGCGGCTTATTGGAGTCGCGAGGACGAGCTAATAATGAGGGGTGTAAACAGATGGCAGAGGAAGGGCGTGGGTGTTCCAATAGGTTTGACGAGCAACAACAGGGTCCACAACAGGACTTCATGCAAGAAGTCAAGAGGAGGCCCTGTTCAAGGTCAAATATCCAAGAAACACGCATACCCAGAGACGGGAATTTGGGTCGCAGGGAATATCTAGAGACTGGAGGAAGACGTGGTTGTCATAAATAACCTGAGCAGTGGAAAGAACAGGATGTGTCGGTTACTCGAAAAGACTTGAAAACTTGATGAGGGGGGAAAGCACGCATAGCCAGATGTTTCGTTCATTCATGACGACTATCTACAAACAGAACAAAGAAATAAAACAAGCAATGAGTACTCGCTAGACGCAGAGTTATCGTACGCACTCACACACGTGCGGTCAAGTGGCTTATGCGGCGGTGGCGGCGGCGGCGGCACCACCATCTTCCTCCACCCCAGCGGCAGCTATCTCGCTTTCTCCATCCTTTGCCGAAGTGGCCGTTACAGTCTTAGATTTCTTAGCCCTAGGCTCTCCTGTTTTTGACGCCCTGGGGCGTTTTCTTGTTTGGGTGGGCGCTCCTTCGCCACCAGATGTAACTCCGTTGTTGGGAAGGTCATCAGGCTTCTTCCCAGCCTCAGTAGGATTAATCGTTTGCGGGGGTTGTTGTTGTTCTGGTGGTGGGGCTGGCTGCTGGTGTAGTGGGTGCTGCTGAGCCCCCGGGGGCGGCGGAGGGTACATGGGAGGATATGGGTGGAAAGGGGGGTATGCAGCTGGGTGAAGATAATACGGCATCATGGGAGGTTGAGCAGCATGTGGGGGTGACCCATCAGGATTTGGTTGTCCATCATGTGGGGGTTGTGGCATGAAGGCCCCACCAGGAGGGTAGAAAACGGGATAATAGCCCTCAGGAGGGTGGGCGTATGAAGTGACAGCGTGGAGGGCGGCCGCAGTGGTTGCCGCCGTGGGTGGATGTGAGCCGGCTGGCCATTCACCTGATAGACGGTTAGATCCAGCCACAAACTGAAAGAAAGACCATACCTGGATACGGTGAAGAACCATCGGAATCTCCTTTGTTTTTGCGTTTATAGGGACCCCGCTTGACTCCCTTTTTCCTTTCCTTTCTCTGCCCATCCACACAAGTGTCAGAGATACTGTACTTCTGGCACCGGTCACAAGGGCGGTTTTCGTCACAGCGCTTGCACGCCGCAGCACAGTTGGTACACTGATAGATCTTTAGCACATACTTAACGCTGAGTCGAATGATTGATAACATACAGCCATTTTCACTTGCTTCCGCTTGGCACGGGATGTAACACTAGGGGCCGAACTTGTCGGTTGTGGTGGATAAGCTACATCAAAATCGTCATTGGTCCCTTGAATCCAAAAAATGGGAGTTCGCTTACGCTGTCCTTGCTGGGGTGGTGGATATGCGTACATCATCCCAGGCGGTGGGCCGAACATCACGTAGGGTGCAGGAGGTGCACCATTGTGGCCAGTTTCACCGTGGCTTCCATCAGGCGGAGGTGGATACGGGAAGAACGGTGGAGGATATCCTGGTGGACCAGGGGGCGGATATCCGGCCCCATTGTATGGCTGGTGCGCGTAAGGTGCTACGGGTGGGTAAGGATGCTCCTGAGTTGGTGGTGTTGTTTTCGCCTGTTCCACCATGGCCATTGCTAAGAGATCTGGTCCGTTGACAATGTCCTTAAATACTTTGTAGGGATGCGAGCTGCAAAAAGCCTGCGGATGAATAAAATTGCACAATAAAATCGATTGGATGTCTCACCAATGAAAGTCGACGGAATATTAAATATCGAGCGGCTTCAAGGACTGCTTTGGAAGTATCGCTGAACGTCAGTGGAGATGTGATACATTGTGAGGCTCCTAACTACCTGAAGTTCAACTTCAACACTTGAGATGGCGTAGATGACAAGACACCTAGGGAAACCTGAAAGTATTAGAGGCGACAAGTTAGCCATTGGATGGTTCAATAGATGTTGAGGACGAAGGGAAAAGGTCTGGAAATATGAGTGGGTGAGTAGGAAAAATGCTCACTCCGACTGAAACTGCGCGTTTCCGATACTGTCGCCGCTCAGACTTGCTCGAATGTCCGCTCTTGGCCAGAAATTCGGAGCTCCGAAGACAAAAAGACCTTCGAGGATAAGATACAACCCCTTAAGCAGCGAATCCCTAGCCTTATCGAAGAGGATGAACTGTAAAGTGCGTTTTCTTCAGAAAATCGGAGGGGAAACAACCGCGAGACCACTGTGCAAAACACACGTGCGAACTAAACCTTAAGTTGAATGGGCCCGTGCGCCTCCGCCGTACCCCTTATGACCTTGCTGGTTCACCATGACCACCGCTGGGCCTGTGCTTCAATGAATACGAGCGTTCTATGTTTTTTGACAACCGCGGTGCTTGAATTTCGCTTGTCGACAAAAACATCGAGCTTCAAATACTCCGATTCAAATCCTCGACTCCGCTCTACCTTCTCATGCAAGTCCACCCCGTTTTTTATCGAGATCTTTCTGTACTAAAGGATGTAGCTTATAATTTCTATGAACAGACGCTTATCGTACACGTGGACTTTCGTTTGTAGCATTGGACAAAGCCGAGGTGGAGAGAAATCGATAGAATGTTTGTGTTTGCCGCCTTATCTCCATCGTGCACAACTGATGAAAACCTTGCTGGGACAGAGTCCGAGAAGAACTACAGCCGGGCTTGCCGTGGAAAGCACTATGGGTTATCGGATACAAAATAAGCGCTAAGCGCTCAAAAGAGTCCTTGGAAAATTCTTACAAAGTTACAACCTCATGTGATCACAATAGCCGCTCGAAACAATCAGCCCCGTCTGGTGCAATTCTCTTCAACGGTGTCGGTCTCATGATTGAGCAAAAACCGTTCTGGTGAGGAGGGGCATTGCGGGCAAATATAAATCATAATCATTCGCAGGATAAAAAAAAACCCATGACCATTTTTGGATTTTTGAGCATAGGTTATGTAGGCGCCCACGGCGGCACAGTGACATGAGGCATTGCAGGGATGGTTATAAGGGTGCCGACTGTAGGAGCTTTGAACATGAGTTCTCGCCGCCTATCGGACCGGGGATTGACTCTCAAAATTTCACCACTATGCCTGAACACTGACTACTTTTCTTTGGAATACATGCATTCCTATCTGATTGGGTTTCATTGCAGCGACCGCGTAAGAACTCTATCATCGTTAAGCGCCGATGTCACAGCGTAAGCGCTGATCAAACACCGAGGTCTAACGTTCGTTGTAACTGTATGAAGTTTCGAGCATGTATGCTGTTAACCTTAGAAGCTCTGTGCAATGAGGACTTCAATTTGCGACCCTCTCTTTTGGAGACGGGTTGTACACGGAGTCCGTCATGATCGCTGCTTCACTGAAATGTGCTGTAACGAAGGAAAAATCACTCATGTGCCACACGCCGCAAACATGCAACTTCGGCAACTTGCACACGTTTGCCGGGTACACAGAAATATGACTCGTTTCAAGCTTGTCTAATCTCGAGAAATAATGAGCCAGTAATAGTCAGCTGCGCACCTCAAATTCTGGCGTCTAAAGCAATGGGCCGAGAAGAAGCCTGAAGGAGCCTAGTTAGGAATTGGAGATAGCTGACCGATTGCATCTACGATGATTGAGCGCCTAGATGGCGCCCATTGGTGATGTCCGGAACTGACCACGCGCTTGCTTGGCGGAACTTTATTTCATGAGCGTCTTTCGATCAACCATACTTAAAGCCGAACGGAGTGTGTGAGTTAATCCCTTTCGCCCCCCGCGACCCAGCTACTGAAAGTTACGATTCGCCTAGCGTTTTACTGTTTGTTTCTGCCTTTTTTTAACTCCTTCAACACGAGCCTACAGGCTTGCCTCAGCACCACTGGCACTCCTCGACACAAAGAACAAAGGTCCGACCATTTTTGTGCTCTTCCTTGCCCATTGTGACGTCCTAGGCGCTGTAACAGATCACAACCAAAGAACACAGACTCCTCGAAACTCGGTACGATGCCTGCCCCCTTCGTAATATATTCACTCGACGACCTTTGAAATGTTTTTAGTTTCTCACAACATCTTCATATTATCGTCCGTCCAACCGGCATTCAAAGTGGAGGGACAGCATGTATGGCCAGGCTAAGAATTGCGCTGGCGACATCCAAACACCATCAAGACAGTGAGCTCACTTTTTCCGCCTGTCTTCCAAATAGTATATAATGGCGGTTATTCTAGGTCGGATAAACTTCAACTCTCCGCCATTACTAACGTTCCCACAGACAAGAATAGGGATGACGTCCGCGATAACGACATATCAGTGGATACAACCCAAGGTAGAAAGTCTCTACGTTGTTATGTCTTCTGACATAGACTGATTTGGAGTCCATAGAAAGCGCCCAGACGCCCCAAGAAAGAAAGAACAAAGTAAGCTTTCATGTGACGACACTTCAATGACATATACCAGGATCGGTGCTCAATCCGTCGGAACTGCTCTGGTTGCTCTGGTCTAGACGCCGCTCCGGGCTTGATGACCGATCCAGGTCTATGAGATTGGTTTGTCTCCAGGGCGCTAAACAGATGCTAACAACAATACACACACAGCTTTTATGCTCCCACGTAGAAGGGCGCTCAAACCCCCCCGCGAAGAGGGTTTCGGAAGAAATATCCGAGGATACGAATGAAAGTACGCCACATCCATTCTACCGGGCAAGTCCTATTCTAAATGATTCCCAAGGGCAAGAGAGCGTCAACAAACGACGCCGGACCCTCGAAATTGCGCGTACCCAATCATCTTAAGAGTATGTACCCCCCATTACTGACCACTTATCACTCAATAGTCTCGAACGACGACCCCCGACACGGTGCGGGAACAAGACCTGTACGCAAGTCAACTGCTTCTCAAAGGGAATGGGTATCCGCTTTGGGACCCGCAGCCCAAGCGCCACTTTGGTGAGCGGTCCTTTCCGGCAGGCGTTGCCATCGGAGATGTAGGAATCATTACTGCTGACGGCGGTTTCGATTTTCTCTTCAACATTTGTGTGCCCGCCGGCCACCCTATCAACCCCCGAGATCTTCCCAGCTCCTTTTCTCCGCTGTCTCCGCAGCTTTCCCATACCGATATTTGTGAATTCCAAGAATATGCTCCTGGTGAATATCTTGCCAGTGCTTCCGTCGAAAGGGTTTCTTCCAATAAGTACAAATTATATCAATTGGTTCGTCCGTGCCAGGTTTCTGATATGTGTTTGTTAGTGGACTTGCATTTGAATGCTCTGGTTCTGAGGGCGCTATCCTGATTCTGCCCGATGGCTCCTATCATCGAGATCTCGTTCACAGTGCCTTTGCCCGCTTCAGAGGCTATGGCTTGCAAAATGCACAGGCTTGGTATAGGTACATATCTAAAACCTATGGTAACATTAAGAATGGAGACTTGCATCTGGTTACTGGGTTTGACAGAGCACCATCATGTGGACTAGCTGTCTACAAGAATTCTGGCATCCAGAAAAGCTTGCTTAGCTTCCAAGGATCTATTGGAACTGAGCACTGGGAATACTCTGCAGGTGCAAATTATGTTAGGTCCAAGTTTGTGGAAAAGGCAAGGGAACCATCTGTGGCAGGTATTAGTGGAAGGTCAGAAAGTCTATGTCTCTTTGTTCGCACCTTCACCATCACGGTTGCTAAGAGTGCATGGAATGACATCTGTCCTGGGATTTCGGAGAGGGCTTTTTCTGGACTAGGGGCTACACTTCCTCTTGGATCTTTCTCTGATTCCTGTGATTTCAAAGTTTCTGGCCTTCCACTCTCCCTGGTGAGTAGCCTCTGTGACTACATTTTTACCCCACCACTAAATGTGTAATAGAGAAACATCCCTTCTAAGCAAGTTAATGAACTATTGCTGAGCAAGGTAATGTTGTTCAATAAATATACAAAGTACTCTGCTTTACAATCTGATACAGATACCAAATGCACTTGTTGCAATCACTCATGACAGAGATTGGTACACTGTCCTTCAGAAGGTATGCTCTAACCTCCTGGAAGTAGCTGTATGGCTAATTGCTTTTTCCCCCTTCTCTGTAGGGTGATAACATGATTCCAGGAGCTGCCCCTCTATCCAAACAAATCTATGATTCAAACAAAATTTGTGAAGAGAAAAGTAAGTTTGAATGTCACTGTTTTGGTGATTTCTCAATTAATCCCACAACACAGATGCAGTCTTCTTTGAATGGAAGAAAGAATCAACACCAGTATGTTATATCCATTACCTTTGTAATTCCCATTTTATTAATCAACCTGACTCTCATACAGATTAAGAGGGAGAGTTCTCCAGCTCTTGTGGTGGACACAGAGATAACAGTGGGAAAGTCTCGCCAGGAGCTTGAAAAATCCCTCGCTAAGAACAACTCTGTCTCTGATCATGCTCTTGTGCTTCACTCGCTTGCTTACTCTCTCCTTGCGGCCTCCCGCGGCTTGAAGGACCGAAGTCCTACAGAATCTGTTAAATTCATGGATGAGGCTATTAAGAATCTTCTTGAAGTGCTACGTCTGCGCTCACGTAATGATCCTGAGCGCCCTGCCTCGCTCCATCTTCTTGCAACAACAATCTGGACTCGATACCAGTTGTGGAATCAACGGGATGATGTTGACTTGGCGATTCGGCACTACAGAGATGCGCTTGCCTTACGCCCTCAAGAGTGCGGGTACCTTAGCGACCTTGCAACTGCACTCTGGACTCGGTATAACCTCTCACGCCACAGTAAAGATCTGGAGGAAGCCATCACAAACTACAGGACAGCTGTCTCCAGGCGCGCCAAAAATCATCCCGGGCTTCCGTTACTCCTTGGCAACCTCGCAACTGCGCTCTGGACTCGCTACACGCAGTTTAAGCAGCCCGCCGATATGGAATCTGCTATAGCGAATCTGCGCAATGCATCGCTTTCCTATCCGCACCCATGCGACAGCCGAGCTCTAAGCAACCTTGGAAATATCTTACTCGCTCGCTTCGACAGAGACAATTATGAAGGGGATCTCGAGGAGGCAATTGCTGTCTACCGCAGCGCCCTCGAGCAGACCTCTGCTTCTTCTCACACACGTTCCGAATTCCACAGTAATCTCGCCGACTCTATTTATCGCAGATATGAACTCGCAGGGCATACGAAAGACTTGAACGAAGCTATCAAGCTCTATAGTGAACTGCTCGAGCTCCCCCCACCTCGTCACCGAGATCGAATCACTTCTTTAATTATTGTTGCAGAGAGCCTGGAAGCTCGATACACACGATTCCGAAAGCCAGAGGATCAGGAGAAAGCATATGGATATTACCGCTCCGCTCTTGAAATTTGTTCATCCCGCGAGCCTCGTCGCCTCAATCTGCTCGAGATTCTCTCGGCGGCTGATTTGGCACATTTCCGGGAGACTGGCCGCGTGGCAGCGTTGGATGCCGCGGTCAGGTATAGTCGCGAGGCACTGTCCCTTCAGTCTCCGGACGGTTCAGCCCGTTACAAATCGCTCATGACCACGTTGGTTGTCTGTTTGAAAGCACGTTATGAGAAGTTACGTCGAGGAGAGGACAAGGAAGAGGCAAAGGTGTACGAACGAGAGATGCGCAGATCACTGCGTCCTTCATATGGAAATGCCCGAGATCTCGGGCGACCTCAGATGCTAGTAACGTCAGGAGTTCCAACTGGTGGAACGACAGGGTTTACTGTGGGTGATACGGTACATGCTGGTCATGGGACTCATGGCACCTACCCCCGCGGAATTCACTGGCAGAAACCAGTCTCCACGTAGTATTGGAAGTTTGGAATGTGGGAGTTTGCTCTGGATAGCAATTTGCCCGTAGGGGTCCCCGGTGGGTACAAGAAATCTCGAACGCCTTTGACAGGCCACAAGAAAAATCAAAAAACACCAAAAAAAATCCGGAACGCGCTTGGTCGTCGGGTTCGGCAATATGGTTCTAGGCGCTGCGCGGGTGAATGTGACTGCTTGCGGTTTATTTCGCCTGCAATGCTGCCATTATGTCGGGAAAAGCGGACTAGGTTGATGTGGTGGGGAATGGCTGGCTGGAAACTGCGAGGTGGTGAAGTGGGGGTGGAGGACCGGTTGTCGATGGTTGTCGGTGCTTTCCTCCGCTACACTCTCTTGCTTATATACTGGAAAGGAGGGAGAGGTTGGGCTGTTTGGGGCGAGGGAAGAACAGCTGCGAGCGAAGATCGAATATCGGGTGGACCCAGGGGGCAGGAGTACTGGCATTTCAACTTTTGATGCGTACCGATGTCCCGTGGGGCTCTCCGCTAAATACCCGTTTGCATTAAACCTAGGTGGCTTCGGGGGAAAACTGGTGTAGTTTGCACTCACCTATGTTCCCGCGAAGCTCTCGAGTACATACCCCTTCCCTCACAATCATCCTTAGATTGTTAGCTGTACGGGTTTTCATGTAGTGCTTCTGTAGTAGTAGGTGAACTTTGTATGCCATGATGATGATTTGTATGATTCGTGCTTGCCTTCGTAACTTTCTATTTCAATGGTAACAGAAAAGCAGAAAATGCCCAAGGACGGGCCAATGAACTTTGAGAGCAACCACCGAATGAAAGGCGCCCTTCAGCTTGCAATAGGTGTGCTATGACGGAGTGGTTGAAATTGTCTTGGTGAAACGTCCCTAAAGTTGTGGATCAAAGAGAAGAAAATAACGATTTTACAACTTCACTTACATTCGCTACGAAGAAAAAATACAAATCGGTGAGATGTGCCGGTCCAGTGGAAAAGGTAGGATAATTGGGAAATTTAAGATGAAAGTAGACAGCTGAGCACAGTCTGAAGTTGAGTCGAACTTGACCTTCATAAACACCAGCAAATATCTTCTCTCCTCCTCCCGTCAGCCTCCGCCGTCCAGGCTCAGTCCAACGGCTGAAAAGAACATTTTCAAACCTAGCTGCCGTAGGATTTTCTTCGAGTGGCATTTATTCAGTGGGTCGCCCCAATCGGTACCACCACTTCCTCAACGATATTCTGTTGAGGCGACTATGAGGCACGAAAAAGCACGCCCATGGCTTGTATACAGAAGAGCTACGTTACTCCGGGATAGAGAGACTAAATTCTGGGCTTGCGACATCAGCCACTTGCAACGCCATAAATAACGATTCTCGATCAAAGTCTCCAACCGAACGTCATGCCCAACCGTCACTATCGCAAGCTCGCCTTTACACTCGCCCTCGCCTTGATTCAAATTTCAAAGCAGGCACTGGACTGGGATGCACAAGAGGACGAGTGTTCCCACTTCCTCGTGCGACAGGAATGGTGAGGTTCGATTCCCAACTGAATTTACCATTCCTCATATCCATTGACGCCACAGGAGATCGCTCAGCCAAGCCCACAAAGCAGAGTATATCGCCGCAGTCAAGTGTACCCAAAGTCTCCCCGCGAGAAGTGGTTTCGAGGCAGCACAAACGCGTTTTGACGATTTTCAGGCGGTTCACATCAACGTCGCTGATGAAATTCACATTGTGGTAAGTCCGCCCGCCCAGGTTTTCGCATAGTTTCCGAAGCCGTTCCAGGGCCATTTTTTACCATGGCATCGCCGTTTCATAAAAATCCACGAGACAACGCTTCGGGAGGAATGTGGGTACAGAGGGGCAATACCGTGAGTTTTTGGCTCGATACCGGTCCCGCCTTTGTCTAACTTCCTTGACAGATATTGGGATTGGACGCTCGACGCCGATAGCCTTGACTCGTGTGTACCATTTTGATTCCTTCGCCCCCATAATCTAACGATGTGCGCGTGTCAGTATCAGTGAATCGCCCATCTTCGACCCCGTCCATGGATTTGGTGGTGACGGCGTCCCGGGCACCTACATTCTTCCCAATGACCCTGATGGCACGTCCGAGCTTTTTCCCGAGACGTTTGTCGGCTGCGTGCAGGACGGTCCTTTTGCTTCTCACAAACTTCACATTGGCCCAGGAAAACTGAGTACGGATCATTGCCTTGTACGAGGGCTCAACGACACATACAAGGGTTTCCTAACATCAGAGGCGGTCGCTCAAACCATGGAACAACCTACTTTTGAGCTGTTCCGTGTGCAGCTCGAAGGAGGAGGGTCGAATCCGTATCCCGCTCAACATGGATCTGGTCATCTCATCGTAGGGGGTGATATGGGAAATTTGTTTTCGAGTCCTGGTGGTTAGCCATCTCTTTATCTTCTTTACCTTGCGTTTAGTCTGAATTGTGACGTCAGACCCGCTCTTCCACCTCCACCATGCAAATCTGGATAGGCTTTGGTGGCAATGGCAAGAGAAGGATCTACCGACACGCTTCCTCGACATCTCTGGTCGCTTGCATGCCAACAGTCCCAGATTAACACAGGTTACCTTGAATTATCGGCTTGACTTCCATACGCTGGCTCCTCCAATGTCAGTTCGGGATACGATGGACATTCAGAAACCTCCCTTTTGTTACGCCTATGTCTAAACATGATGATCAGCGATCAATGTAAATGTATTTTGTATCAATCTCAGTTATGTTTCCTTACTAATCGTATCTTTGAAGACTTGCACATCGCGGTCCGTGAGCGTTTGAACCCATTCAGTGTATGTGACAACATGAACAGCATGATCCATGCCAGGAGAAGATACCTTCCTGTCAGATAGCCTCTTCAATCGTGGAAGATAACATACCTCCGTTCATTGAATGTCTCGTCTCCAAACCACCAATCCCTCAACACTATTCCACGTTTCTGCCTGCGTTTCTGGCAAACTCCATTCCCAGGCCATAAGCGCCCCTATGAATCGACGATTGACTTGCAACAAAACGAGGGGAGCAGCCCACTGAAACGTGCGAGGTGATAACGGTTTTGCGAGTTTGTAACCGGAAGAGGATTCTCGTCCGGGTCGTGTTGTATGGCGAGAAAGAACGTGGCAACGTTGACGAGATGCGTGTGGGCGATCGTGTTTGTCCATAAGTTCCAGGCTCAACAACCTTTTGGGACTTACCGGCGGGCGCTTGATAAAATCGTGGCCAAACGACAGCTCACGAGTCCAAATCTGTCAAGATTGGTTTGTACCATTGAAAAGTAGCCTTTCATCGGTCCGTATCAAGCGGGCATGATGATGTGCACGATGGACCTGAGGGTTTTAAAGGGCACTAGCTCTTGGGAATTTGACAGGGAAAATATCGCGTTCATTGGGACTCTGGGACTACTATCATGATACATATACAACTGGAACCTGTTACAGAAATATGAAGACTCGTGCGTGATACACTTTCAATCGGAAACTCCCTCAACTCACACATGAACCCAATAGGTCAACAAGATCAACAACGATGGGTTCTACGACAATCTCGGGCATAAGTCAAGGCATCATCCCATTCCATGGAGCTCCACTTTTCTTGGTTTTCAGAGGCATCAATGAAATTTTCAACGGCTAAAGCCATCTGTTGTGCACATCTTTCGGCGGAAACGTTCCCTACCCCCGTCGCCAAACCTGTCATCAGCACTTTATGGATTCTGGTTCCATTTTTGGAAATCTCTGCTGCCTGGTTATGTTGATCCAAAGAGACCAGCAAAGACCACATGCAATTGTACACGATTTCGCGATTCCACACAACGTCCTCAGGAATGCGCATAGTGGGGCATAGGGCGATAACAGTACAACCATGGGCATTGTTCTCGCACACAGTGCCTTTTAGAGGAATGAGTGTGCAGGTCCCTGGAGGCGCATAGCCCTTCCAGCGCTGATAGAGGGTGGCTTGTACGATTCCTGTTGGGGCGAACACATCGTCGGGACAAAGGGCCTCGGCGAGATAATAGTCAAAGCTATTCAATCTTATCGATCAGCTGCGGTCGTCTATTCAGAACATGTTCAACCCACCCGCCGTCTAGGCGGCCGTACGAGTTGGCCGGTGATACGATGCAGTCGAATTGGTCGTATGGTGGGGGTAGGGCGGAGAGATTTGACTGGATGATCGTGAATTTGGCTTGGATGTCTTTGGGGAGATACTTCTTCAATGCGAGCTGCCACTCCTCGATGAGTGGCGCTGAGATGTCCAAAAGGATGAATTCAAGATGGTCCATGGATGAGCGGTCCGATGAGAGTGACTACTGCTGGAAGATCTTGTGATCTAGTATGTAGTCTTATCGGAGAAAGGATAAAGCATCGTGTATATCGAAGTTCTCATATACAGGCTGGTCACGAGCCTAAAAGCATCGGAGCTGTACCAAATGTCGGTGGCAGTGCACGGAAGTTAACTCATTGAGTCATTACATTCAGGGCAACCATGCAAAATTTGCTTGATACCGATTCTACCTATAACTATTCTCGGGTAGGCTTAGAGGTGGAGATCAACCCAATGTAGTATGATCGGCAACGCAAGTGACTTTCACGTAGCATACCTAAATTATTTCCTTTACATGGAAAATCTTAGCAAAATCCACAAGAACATGCATTCGCCTTTGCCAACCACTTATCCTTAGACGCCTCCGTTGCTGAACCCGCTTTTCCGTGTCCATGCGAAGACAGGCTTTGACGAACGCTGCTGCACCAACCACATCGTCATTGCGCAAGACATCCGACTTGCCTCTACGGTCGAATCATAGGATATCCCGGAAGTGACGGCGTGGTAGTCCTTCATTTTTGCGTCGCTGAGCCATGAAGGCGGGATGGAGTCGATTGATTCCCCAAGAACGCCGCTAAGGTGCAATTGTTCTGGAGGCGGTGAGATTAGTGGCGAAGGGCGATGTACCGGTCAACAGATAGAACGTCTGTTAGGGTTCAATGTAACTAGAAAAGAAAGGTCGGTGATTCGCGTGACTTGCCATATATCCCGGCATCCAGATGTCGGTTTGAGGCGAGCAGGATGCAGTTTGCAAGAGCGTTTCAGGCGCGAGAGAGTAATCGCCTTCTTTCTCCGGTTCATAATTCGATTGTTGGGCTGCGGGGTAAAAAAATCAGAATATCAATCAAACGAGGAGGGAGAATGCAAACCATGTCCGAAATCGAGATACAGTGTCCAATCTGCAACTTTTTTTCTCTTACCTGTCCGCTTGTACCTATGGAAAAGGGGCTGAGATATTACAGTCAAGTATTTTTCTATTTTCCTAATGGCCGGTGCTGGTTCCGAGTCGAAAATGAGTAGAAGATATTCAGTTGGAGTCAGTGTCCAGAAGTAAATATTTTCGGGTTTGATGGCTGGGATAGTCGTTGTCAAAGCTCAGTCAGCCGATATAGATGAGAAAATCGACGTCATACCTCCGTGCACGATACCAACACTATGCAAGCCCCTCAGGTCATCAGCGACAGTTCGAACGATGCGCTGAACGATATGAACAGGCAGACACTCCAAGTCGTAATTCGCGTCATGCTGGAGTGCTCGGACAGTAGTGCTCATCGGATTCGAAACAACACAGAGATGCGATCTAGCGGTAGTTTTCTCCAAGAACTTGCCATGATACGCTGGAAGATTCAAAGTCATATCAAGGTCGTGGACGACCTTGAGAATGGGGAGTCCCACGGTCTTCGCATGTTCTGAGGCAGCGATAGTGTAAATCTTGACGGCAAGGTGATCTTCTCCGTCCCAGACGAGCCATACGGATGATCGGAGACCATACCCAAGCTTGCGGACGACTTAAAAGCTGCCACCGTTGAGTTTTTGGTGGATTGTGGCGGGGAAGTAGCCTCCGCCCTTGGAGGGGGGGAGATCTAGGGGTTCTTCAGGAAAGAACATGGGTTATGATTAACGCTTCGCCTTGGGAGCGCAGTTGCAGACATATTTGAACATTGGGTGAGTACATCATTTGTCTATTCTTGGTTGGTGAGTCCAAAGGCCAGAATTCTAAACCAGAGGTGTTGGTGGTGGGAGCCCACATACTGACACATGGTGGGCCTCGTTTTGAAAAACCTTCTAAGATTGGTGAAGGGCACGATCAAGGATCCAATTGATTGGGAGGGAGCAAGTTTTCCATAACAAAGACTCTACTCCAGCAGCAGCAAACTTGGCCGGCGCTGGGTCTATAGGCCAACGAGAGTGAGTGGAAAAGGAAAGACCGTAGTCCTTGAGCTCCCCTTTAGAGTCGGCCCCAGCAGCATGGAGTGGACATGCAGAAAGTACGGATATGGCAAACCAAAGAAGGTGTGGATGAGGCGAAAATTCGATGGGCCATGGAAGTGTGCATAGGGGCAAACAGTGGCAGTGCACCGTGAAGGTGTTCTTGTTGATTTTACAACTGAAAGTCATATTCAGGACGACCTCTTGAAAGAGGGCGACAACCAAAGATGCAAGACGGCCGTGCTCCACGGCAAGTTATCAAATTATAGCACACTATCAAACCACTAACAATTGATATAGGATTAAAAATCGAGCACCCGCTGCGATCCAGGTAAGCAAGCATAGTTGAACTCGAACCTTGGGGTAAAGCTTGATCGACTCTGTGTAGATCACAGCGGAGCAACTCTTGCGTGAGGTGAGTTATCTTTCATCAGAATACCTGCAGAGTACTTGACTCGTTTTATGTAGGCCCAAGAACGACAAGAAACAGCTTTCCGCGCGCCAAAACAGCGAGTTGAGGATTTCGAAGAACTCAATGAATACCGGGGGCGGAAACGAAGAGAGTTCGAGGAGAGGATACGAAGGACTAGAGGAAGCATGTTGGTCATCTCACTCTAATCATCATCAACCTTTTGCTGAAAAGATATCACAGAAAAGAATGGCTGCAATACGCAAACTGGGAGGTAACATCCTTATTCCCACATACATCCTTTCATTGCTCTACACTAACAACCCACTAGGCCTCTCAAAATGAATTCGCCAGATCCCGGTCCATCTTCGAGCGCGCACTGGACGTCGATCCACGCAGCATCCAACTCTGGCTGTCCTACACCGAAATGGAGCTCAAATCCCGAAACGTCCAACATGCACGAAACTTATTCGACCGCGCCGTCACCCTCCTCCCGCGCGTGGACCAACTATGGTATAAATACGTCTACCTAGAAGAGTTACTCCAGAACGTCCCAGGTGCGCGACAGGTGTTCGAGCGGTGGATGCAATGGGAGCCGGACGATAAGGCTTGGCAGGCGTATATCAAGCTGGAGGAGAGGTACCAGGAGCTGGATCGGGCGAGCACGATATACGAAAGGTGGATTGCTGTGAGGCCTGAGCCGAGGGTGTGGGTGAAGTGGGGCAAGTTTGAGGAAGATAGAGGGAGAGCGGATAAGGCGCGGGAGGTTTTTCAGACTGCGTTGGAGTTTTATGGAGATGAGGAGGAGCAGGTGGAGAGGGCGCAGGCTGTTTTTAGCGCTTTTGCGAAGATGGAGACGAGGTTGAAGGAGTATGAGCGTGCGAGGGTGATTTATAAGGTGAGAGTTTTGGCAGTTGTTCTGTTTTTTTTTTTGCAGATGTTGATCAAGGAATGGTGTAGTTTGCTCTTGCTCGTATTCCGAGATCAAAGTCTGCCGGGCTTTACGCTTCCTACACGAAGTTTGAAAAACAGCATGGGACGCGGAGTTCTCTTGAGAGCACGGTGCTGGGAAAGCGGCGAATTCAGTACGAAGAGGAGCTGGCTCATGATGGACGAAATTATGATGTCTGGTTCGACTACGCTCGACTGGAGGAGGCTGCTTGGCGAGATCTCAAGGACGAGGGATCTACGCAGGAGGAGCTAGTATCGTCCTCAGCGCGCGTACGCGAGGTTTATGAGAGGGCTGTGGCTCAGGTACCGCCGGGCGGTGAGAAGAGGCATTGGAGAAGGTATATTTTCTTGTGGCTGGATTACGCCCTCTTTGAAGAGATCGAAACCAAGGTATGATTTCAAAAGAATTTTCAAATTACGGGCTTTCATATGAGTTTGACAGGATTACACCCGTGCTCGTCAGATTTACCAAACTGCGCTCAATCTGGTTCCACATAAGCAGTTCACGTTTGCGAAGCTGTGGTTGATGTTTGCAAAGTTTGAGATTCGACGATTGGAGTTGCCTGCTGCTAGGAAAATCCTTGGAACTGCTATTGGTTTATGTCCCAAGGAGGCATTGTTCAAAGGCTACATTGATGTGGAAGTTGAGGTATGTTTTCTCTCTCGTTGGCTGGTGAGCTTTAAAAAGACTGACTGTATTCAATCTAGTTGCGTGAATTTGACCGTGCTCGCAGACTCTACGAGAAGTACCTCGAGGTAATTCATTGATACATTTTCATTGACGGTATGTTGACCCCTTGGATAGTATGACGCTGCAAATGCCCCTGCTTGGATCAAGTTTGCAGAACTTGAGGCACAATTACAAGACTTCGCTCGAACACGCGCCATCTTCGAACTCGGGGTCTCTCAATCGCCATTGTCGATGCCTGAAGTTCTATGGAAGGCATACATTGATTTCGAGATTGAAGAAGGGGAACGTGCGACGGCACGATCGTTGTACGAAAGACTCATCGCGCTCAGTGGACACGTCAAAGTGTGGATATCGTATGCCCTGTTTGAGGCGGAGCCGATTCCCATTCCGAGGGCGGAAAGGGAAGAGGAAGAGGAAGAGGAAGAGGACGAGGAGGAGGACGAGGAAGCGGAGAGGAAAATGGTTCCTGGTGATCCTGTTCTTGCGAGACAGGTTTTAGAGCGTGGATACAAGGATTTGAAAAGTAAAGGGCTTAAAAGCGAGGTGGGTGTTTACTCAATATGCTTTGAACGTTCTGCTGAATAGACATTTAGCGTGTTGCACTTCTGGAAGTGTGGAAGACCTTTGAGGCAGGTCATGGATCTGCACAGGACGTCGCAAAGGTTGAGGGTATGATGCCGATCGTCAGCAAAAAGAGACATGTCGACCAGGAGACAGGACAAACAGTCGAAGGTTTGTTTCTCTTTTCCTCGAATTACATTGGGGTTCGCTTATTCAAATTTTCTTACAGATTGGGATCTTGTGTTCGCGGACGACGAAAGGGAATCGAATCCTACTTCGTTCAAGTTTTTGCAGATGGCGCATGCTTGGAAACAGACTCAAGGGAAGGGTGGTCCTGGTGCTGGGGGAGGTGGTGGTGGCATTTTGGCGGGGTTCAAGGCTGCTACGAAGGCTGCTTCTGCTGCTGCTGCTTCACAGGATGATGATGCTCTGAGTGATGTCGCTAGTTCGCATGGTGGAGAGTCGGATTAGCTTTCATGTAGTTTAGCCATATTGTGATGACATTTGTTTGCTCCCAAGGCTCCCGTCTCAATGTCAGCGGTAGCAGCAGCAGCTAAGCAAGCTGTGAAACGATTCCGATACAGAGAGTTTGAAGGGGCCTTGTCTCACGAAAAACGCTTCGGTCAACCCCCAGAAATTACCAATCCTTCAACCGACTGGCATCTCTGGCGCGTCCCAAACCCCTTCGTCCCATGGCGCCATCCGAAAAATGGCAGATACCACCAGCCCAAGTATTCTCTTCGCCGTCAGGTGGAACTTGTTAAAAAGGCCAGGATATCTGGGACACTGCATCTCCTTCCGCCAGGCATTAAGACGCCCAAGTACGTCGTCCCACCGCCCGTCGAAACTCCTGCTGCACCCACACCCGAAGTCGCGGAGACGTCAGCAGGCGCGACCGAGGTGGAGAAGCAGATGTCGAAGAAGAAGTTGCTTGTAAAGCGACTTGACAAGTTTTTTGATCGCCTGTCGGAAGCCCCGTTCGATTGGTACGTTGGTCAAGGTAGGGAGGAGAGGGAGGAGGCCAGAGTGAAGAAGGTGCTGGAGAAACCTGGCGCGGAGCTTGGTACGCGATTGTATGCGGGTAAGAAGCGTATGTTTAAGGGACATAAGTGGGAGAGGGTTAAGGCGCATAGGGAGAGGAGGCAGAATATCCTTATGAGGGATATGAAGAAGAGGGTGTATAATTATAAGAATGTGCGTTGCCTTTTTTTGTTTTTTGTTTTGTGTGTGTTAACTGATTAACTACTATGTGCGTAGTATTATAAGAGGAGGAGGCCGAACCCTCTCAAGCCTCCGCGAACTACCAAGGCACCCAAATTACCATTTTGATTGCGATACATTTGTTCTCTCACTTATATGTGCACTAAAAGAAATTTCGTTCAAATGGCAACGCTTCTCGATGTTTTCCATCTCCTTTTTTTATAGGGTGAGCGCACGACGCACCAATAGAACTCAAACTTTACACAACTCGAAGTAGGCCAGTCGACACTCCAAGTATCAGGTCGGCTCGTAGATGGAAACTTGTCCTCCCAGTGAAATGCAGAGGATTGGAGTCTTTCCCTGTAACTGAAACGTTCATGCTCGTCGTTATGCCTTGTGAAGGCGGAAGAATCATGACATATTGGGTCGTGCTCCTGGGGAATCAGCCCGCGGAAACGAATCTCGCGGTGTACAAATGGTGTTCATTCTAGGATACAGCCAACTGATGTCGCTTCAAGTGGACTAATGTTCTTCTCACTCCGTCCCAATGATGGAATTACAACTCTCTTGTGCGCAAAGGATTCTACCAATTCACCCTCTGTCCAGATCTCCTGGTCCCCACCCTTGCAGTATTGCTGCGAGCGTTCTCAGTCGCCTTGATATCAATGAAGACCCTATCGCCCCATCCTATCTCCCAGTAACCCCTCTAAGACTAGGTTCGGGCATGCTTTGAGTACGACTAAGAGGTCCTCAGGTTTCGTGGTTCTGGGCTTGAAAGATATTATCCGTTCCGTCTGATGCTTCTCATTATCACATTGTCTAAATTTTCTGTCATGCAGTACCATAAGTATTATCTCTATGCTCTAAGTAGTAATTTGTGCATAATACCTCTTTCATGATTATTTATGACTAAATAAAAAGAGACCAGTGCAACGCTAAAACATACTATGTATCCCGATTTACAGCTCTTTGCATCCAATGTAAACTTTGAGACAGCGACGACGATGGGCAATAAGATGTGGAACTTGAAGCTTGAAGGCCATAGCCGGTAAGGTATTGAGAAACCTCATTGCCTCTTAGGCCATCAGTGACTGCCATTGAGGTAAGAGCAGGTAAATTACGCTATTTGTCAAGGATGATCAATGTTCATAATATAGTCATCAAGCAGAAAAATGTACGAACAGGAGGCACTCTTGGATCTTCTCCATTCACAAAAAAAACAATTTCATATGGGAGGGTTGATGATCCATCTCCAAATGTAGCATGTAGAGGGGTCAAGAGATCTGGGTATGGAGATACTCGCGTTGCCTTAGAATCAAGTCTATCCGGAGCTGTAGTTCAATATTGTTCAACTGCTGCTGGACTGGTGCAAACCAAGGTGGTGCAATGGCTCCAATAGCAAAAAGTTGTCAACACACATCGAGACAAAGACCGTTTCACAAACCTGGATCCATGAGAGCTGCAGAAGCGATCTGAGCTGTTGTCTAGTAGTTAAAGCACCTGTGCTTATCGGAGGCTGACGGCGACCAGTGAGTGCAAAAAAAGGTGTTTGCCCAGGTAATGGCCAACGTGGGATCGAACCCAAGACCTTCGCGTTATTAGCACGACGCTCTAACCAACTGAGCTAGTCGGCCCACAGAAAGCATAAAACATAGAAGGCCTCAGTCGTGACAGAGTTGGAACTTGGTCCGTTTCTTAATTAGCATAAATCACGTGATCGACGCGTTCCCGCGTCTGTGTTGACAGACGCTTGCACCTAGTTCAGACCTTTCGCTCTTTCTCACTTCTCCATCTTCAATTGTCTGCGATGCCTGGGAAGACTGCACGCCCAGAAAAGGAGGCTTTAAACGCTAAAATATGGGCCGACATGTCCAAAATCTTCGACCAAGTAGGGGTATCAATCGCCAATCATGGCAAGAACTTTGTCGCGCTTTACAAGACTCATATCAACGCGGCACAACGTACCGAGAAAGTCCATAACGGAAGAAACGTCAAGCTCGTTGGAGAGAAGTGTTTTGAGCGCCTCTTTGCCGATTCTCTTTTTCGTGCTCTGCCACAAAAGAAAGGCATATCTGAGGCTGACCGCGTTATCAAGTTTACGGGCGGGTACATACGTTTCGTCAATGAGAAGGGTGTGTTTGGATGCGGTACTAGAGATGCCTTCTGATGGTTTGTTTTAGCCGCGGAGGAGAAGGCGGAAGCTGACCCAGACGAGGATCCAGACGACGACACAACCGCTTCGCGTTTCACGGCGTTTCTGCTGAGGAGCCTCCTGCCAGGTTTTGAGGCAAAGGACAAAAATGCACGGTATCGGACACTTCAGACGGTAGCGGAGATGGTTTCTCATTTAGGCGAAATTGAGTAGGTGAATACATCATCTGGTGACTTGATGCTGAATCTGTTGGTCTATCAGCGAAGACCTATACGAAGAGCTTCGTGCTGCCCTTTTGGATCGCATGGAAAGGGATAGAGAAGCGGCTATTCGCCTCCAAGCCACCATCTCAGTAGCCAAGCTTTGTGGAGCTGAAGACCCAACTGTAGTCGAAGCAGGCGAATCTGGTTCAAAAAAGCTTCAGTTGACTTTGGTACACGACCCTGCTCCGTAAGTTCATCCATTCGTCAAGGCTACCATCTTCACACATGCGTCTGCTCCTCAGAGAAGTCCGCCGTGCTGCGCTTCTCAACCTTCCAATCAACGAAAAGACCCTACCACTCATACTCGACCGAACGAGGGATACAGACGATACGAATCGCAAGCTAGTCTACAATGCTGTCCTGGAAGCCAACGTGACGCAGGGTAAAACCGAAATAATAGGCCCAACCGATCCACGCGCATTGACCATCGCTCAAAGAGAACTGATCGTTAAAAATGGGCTGGGCGACCGAGTTCCCGCTGTGCGAGCTGCTGCTGCATCCCTCATTGCCCGCTGGGTGGAGGTTATCAACATCAAATCCGACGAGCCACAGACAGAGAACAGTGGAGTGCTGGCCCTCCTCAAGCTCTTTGATTTAGCAAACGGAGGCGTTGCTGCTGATGCACTGTTGAGCATCTTTACGACCAATGAAACTATTTTTGATAATCTTGTATTTGGAGGTATGTTTCTAGCCTCCTATCTTATTTCCGAGGCGCTGAGTTTTTGGATTAGACAACTATTGGGTGAACCTCACACCTGAAAGCGCCTTCCTCGCACGCGTCTTTGTTGACCATTGTAAAGCGACGAAAGATGAAGTAAGGCTGGAAGCTGCTTTACCCGTTGTCACTGCTTTGGCGTTCCGGATACAAGACGCCTACAACAAGCTGTTGGAGGGTAACGACATCGACGCCGAGGAAAGGCTGCTTGGCAGCATAAGTGAAGCTGAACTCACGAGGAGGGAGGAAGAAAGGAATGATAAGGAGTTTGTGATTTCAGAACTTTTAAAACTTGCTGTCAATTTGGACTACACGGACGAAATTGGGAGGAGAAAGATGTTCAAGCTCGTTCGTGAGTTTGATTGTTCATGACTTTAACGAGCTCCTAATCTGAGTATCGAAGGTGACATGCTCTCAAAGGAGGCCCTTCCTCAAAGCCTTGTTGCATCTTCTCTTGATGTCCTTCGGGAGTTGACGGCCAATGAACGTGATCTCATTCGTGTTGTCGTTGAGATCATTCAAGAACTCCGCGAAGATGATGAAGACGGAGAAGAGCCAGCAGTATGCCTTTGCCCAATTCTATCTGTCCACTTGGTGACCGTTTTCCATTAGCCAGATGCCGATGCAGAGACAAACTTCGGCGATACCCCAGCCACTGTCAAGCCTCCACGCCTATCCCTCTTCCAGAGGCCTAGAGAGGAGCTTTCCGATGCACAAAGGAAACGAACGGACCACATTGACCTCAAGTGTCTATCTATGTGCGCTGCTATGCTTGAACGCGTTAATAGCGTGAGCCGGGTCTCCTCTAAACTCTTCAATTCTGACTCACGTCTCCTTAACACAGACGTTTGAAGAAAACTTGACGTTGGAGGGCATACTTGGAGAGCTGATCCTTCCCTCAGTGAGGCGAGACGACGTGCCCCTATTCAAAGAGAAAGCCGTACTATGCTTGGGTTTATGTTGCCTCATTTCAACAGTATGAATCTATCATCCACTACGTGTTTTCTCGCCTCTAACTTATTGAATGTTTTTCAAGAAAATTATATTGTCTTCAATCGATTACTTCATGAAAAACATCCCTAAGGAAGAGGGCAACATCAAGATCGTGCTCATCCAGTCTCTGTTTGATCTGCTCATGACCCATGATGCGGCTCTCTCCAGAACGCAGGGCGGAAGTGAAAGTGTGAGGATATCTAATTACCAACCAGAACTTGTCCAGTCCTGACTTGTGTGGTTTCAGCGGGACAAAGCCACCCAATTTCTGATAGAATTACTGGATGACGACACAAACGAGAAAGTGCTCGCACTGCTTTGCACGGGAATCGCCAAGCTAGTTCTGAATGGTATGATCACGGACCAAAACGTAAGCCCAATCAGAACTGTTGCCTACGATACTTGGTTCACTTGTGTCGTACCAGGCGGTTCGAAAGCTGGTCGAGATGTACGTGTCACCGAAGACGGCAAGCAACCAGGAACTTCGCCAACACTTGACTTTCTCCCTGCCAGTTTATAGCTATTCGTCGCCGCAGAATCAATTAACCATTGTGCGGGTGCGTACCACACTTCTACTCTGATTTCCTACTAATTTTTTCTGTCAGATATTTATCCCTGTCTTGCTCAATGCTTCTGAAGTACGAAAGAAGCTCGACGAAGATACGGAGATGGTCAGTTCATCACAACTGTCTCTGATGTTCTTGGATTGGACGGACCCTTTCAAATTGGCAAACGTGCCGTGAGCCAATACCTCTAACAAGTAAAGCTCCTTCTAACCACATCAACAGAAATGGTAATGATGAACGGCCCTCCAACGAAGGCATTCAAGCCACACTAGCTACGAAGATTCTTGAAGCCCTCTTTGAGAGAGAGGAAGACGTTGAGAAGCGACCTAATCAAGCTTGCTATGGCAAGATTGATAGTGAGTTGAACAGTTCAACTGACATGCTCATCCTGATCTTTTTCAAAGAGGAGGACAAGAAAGTCTTGTGCCAGATGTTGACCAAGCTGCACATTCCGGACAAAATCGATGACGACGAGATAAAGCGCTTCAAAGTTCTTATCAGCAACCTGCGGGAGGTATGTTAAGATCGTCGATTTTCTTTCAGTCTCTTGGATTATTGATACTCTTCCAAGCGGCACCCAGTACGCGACGCGACAAGCAAGACTGCTTTCAACAAGTTTGAGGGCATGATTGCCAAAAAGTTCGAGAAGCAGTTGGAGGGCTTTGACTCGGAAGAGTACAGGAAGTTGGAAAGTCTTCAAGAGTTGTTCGCATTTTTGGACGATATTATACCAGATGATGACGACGACGAGGTTATTGATATTGATCTCAAGAGGAAAGGGAGGAAGAGGTGAGTGATTTGAAGCCAATTGTCTTCATCTGATGCTGACGGGCCAACAGGCGATCCGAAAGTTTCGCGAGCACCAGCACTGAACAAGATCACCCCGACTCCCCACCTTCAAAGAAAGGAAAGGGTAAACCGAAATCCAAGCGAGTCCTTCACTTTTCATTTTTGTCAAATGGTGGTTAATACTGAATTCGTCACCAGGAGAAGACGCCTGTCAGCTGAGGATGATGAGGACGAAGATGATGAATCTACTCAGCGCGGAACCCCCCCTGTTCCTGCTGCACCAACGCGAGCGTTGCCAAAGCGAACGGTGTAAGTCCTTCCATTGGGTAACTCGATCGTCTGATGGCTCACACTGCCTACAGAGCAACTAAGAAGCCCATAACAATCGAGATCAGCTCGGACTCGGATGAAGACGAACAATATTCTTCGGGCCTGATGCGACGGCCAAGGACAAGGTTAGCGCATTTTTCTCACTGCTGGAAAGTAAAAGTTGATTGCTTTTGTAGACCCAAGACCAAAGTAAAACAGGAGGAAGTCGAGACTGCGTCAAAAGTTGATAGAGACATCGATAACCTTCTGGAAGACGGTGCTTCGGAAGTGACACTGGATTCAATCATGGATCATGATTCTGATGAGGAAGAAGAGGATGAGGTGAACGATCTACTAGCTGAAGACGATTCGTGATTTTACCTTGCCTATGTGTTCGTCATTTATTGATTTGTGTCTGCAATCTTACTCCTTTCCATCTTGTACATTTAGTTTCATCTTGATCATCTAAAACTCATTTGATACATTGCTCAATCTCTCACACCGAGACACATTGGCTGGGACTGAATTTCTTGACAGCGATGCCTATAGACGTCCCAGACCAGCCGAATGGCGCTCAGCTACCTCCACAACCTAACGATCCCCCCACCTTGACCGACCTTTGCAACGCGCTCATGTATAATCATCGACTTCGTCTCAGCCACCGTAAAGAACCACTGTATCATTCATCCTTTAACTTCTCTTTGACCTGTCTTTTCCGTTCAGAACTTGAACTTGATTGCATGAATCAGAACTTTGCATCGAGCGATGACGTTGGGAGGGGTGTAATGTACCAGGCCAAACTTATCCAGGCATACGCTGGCCAAGGTGAGTGCATTTTCAATATGGATTCATATCTACGCGAGTGAACTATTGTTCATAGATGTCGAGGCTCCTGCCTGGTTTGCGCCTGCCTTAGCTGCTTGTTTGGCGCCAGTAACTCGTGTCGCTCATAGGGTGAGTCGAAACTATCTCAAAAAATTTGGCGATTCAGCTCAATTTCTTTGTGAAAGGCATATAATCTTTCATGTGGTGACGGGCGCTCCCGGCATTTCCAAGTACTACCTTTTGTCGATGGGACCCTACCGACGGCGGAACCGGTACGCCTGTTTGACTTTCCTTTTCGATTGCTCACTGATTTCAGTTTGTGATTACAGCACAACCTCCCGGCGTTGACTAATGTTGATAAGGTCAATGGATTGACTGGACCACAAGCAACTGCATATCTCGCTGGTTATGGACTGCCCCATCAGCAAAACATTGACCTTCGCAAAAGGGCTATTCGTAGCGAAATTGGTTGCACTGCTATGTAAGAGCAATCGTTCTGTTAGTAGTCATGAATTTGCAGCTTTGGAGAACCACAATAATACCAACATATGAACGACTATACTGTAATATGTAATTCACTGGCAGTAAGGCTGATTCGCAGAATTAATCCATGTATTCAAGTCAATTGAGACATACAACAACTACTTCTGCTCCTGCTCCTCATGCTCCCCAGCCGCAAGAGTCATCTCGTCGAAACCTTCTAGTAGCTCATCCAAAGCGACATCAGGGAAATCAGTTTCTTCCTCCTCTTTATCCTCCCCATCACCATCGACAACACTTGACGGCACCCTCTCCTCAGGCGTATCATCCACATCCATCGAATATTGATTCTGTCCCCTCCTCCTTCCACCTTTCTTCTCTTGCACAACAGGCTCAGCCATCTTGACCTCCGGAGCCTTGTACAAATTAACACCCTGCCGCATCTCCGGATCTTCCTCCAAATCACGAAGGAACAGCTCATAGTCCTCCTCAACCTTCTTATGGTCCCTACCACCCATCCTTCCCACCACCCCTCTAGCCCCACTCGTCTCCCCTTCCTCCCCAGCCTCCTTCGCAATACTCCGCAACTTCCATTTCCTAGCCTTGTTCTTCTTCCTCCGGTTCGGATAGGTCTTTTTGACGAGGATGATGTCGGGTATCCGACCCACGGGTAGACTGGCAAAGTCGTCCGAGTTGTAGTTTGCGTTGGTGAGGTGGTAGCCTAGCACGGCGTCCCCCGGCTGGAGGATCGCGCCGAGGTGCGTGCGGGTGTGGTATATCTGGTTCGTCAGTCCTTGGTCCTCGTAGTCCATCAACCCATCGTCTTCGTCCGCCTTTCCTCCTGATGAACGGAAAGCGCCTGCCAGAGCTACTTGGACGTCCGCCATGATGTGCTTGCCTTTTGTTTTTTTGGTGTGGTCGGGTTCGATGTCGAGGACGGTGAATTCGACGAGGTCGGTGACGCTTGCTAGAGAGTCGAAGGGGGTGCGCCAGTACACTTGGGAGGGGATGTCGCAGGATTGGAGCGTGGCGGGGTCGAGGAGCTGGATCGAGTTGCCTACGCGGACGCATACCGTCAAGGGGCTGATGTTGCTCAGCTGTCGAGCTTGTTTTAAGGGTATGCAGACGAGATCGTCTTTGCAGATTGGAACGATTTCGACGGAGTATGTGTACTTGAAGTTGGCGGTGTTGGTGTGCGTGTCGGAAGATAGCAGCTGTTCCGAAGCTTTTGATCTGAGGGGGGAAATAAAGATAAATGGCGTGGATTGGTAGTCAGAGGATGGAGCGAACCTGATGGGCACGACGCTCCCTAGAAACTCGACCATCTTCAGAGCGTGACTCCGCGAGCTGTAGAAGAAATCGAGACCATCTCGGACTTCTTTTACTGAGATGGTATCTTTTTGGGCGTTGTGTTTGAGAATCAACTGCTCGAGGTACAAGAAAGTCCGTTTGTGATGGACCTTTTGCCGGACCTGTACCAAAGCCTTCCAGGTGTTCTTTGCTGCAAGTTTAGCGCAATCTGGACATTGCCCATGTTGTACAAGGTACTCGATCTCAAAGGTTTGCTCAAGAATGGTGTTCGTGAGGACCTAAGCAAAGGTTCGTGATCGAGGAAAGGAAGTGAGTGGAGTGAAGTTGTACTGGACCTCTTTTTGGATCGTCATCGCTACCCGTAATCGCTTTGAGTGGGGCTCCGTCCAGATGAAATGGGCATCGGTTAATCGGACTTTATTCAATCCTTTTAGTTTTTTCAAGCAGATTGAGAGGAGCTCTCTTGATTCTGGTTGTGCGAGCGCCCATGCTTGTGGTGGAGAGAGGAAGCGTTCGCAATTACGGCAGAAGGACACAGAAGCTACAACAGCGTTAGGATGCGATTTTTTACGATATGCCACAGCTGTACACACCTTGCTTTGGGATTCCTTCCGTGATATCGACACTATCGTTCAAGAATTAGTATGAGCTTGAGAAATTATTCTCAGGACACCCACGTATTTCTCAAGCATGAAACACACAAATTTGCAGTATTCGGTACGATGGGAGTACCTAACGACAAATCAGCCAAAGAGCGAATCAACCAAGATAAGATCGTACCGCAATCAGCACAGAGAATTTGGTGGACAGCAGGTCCTGGAGTGAATTCCATCACACGGGGAGAGTTTAACACGTACGTACGCCTTTCCCAGAGGTTTTTGAAGGCGAGCGATGCTGTACTTTAGTCAGCCAGTGAGTAAGAGATGAAGGAGTCAGACGCAACAGATGAAAAATATTGATCGCGTTTGTTATCAGATAAGATTTCGCTCAACCAAAAGTTGACGTGTCGTGTCAATATTGGCGACTCTCTATGATTCTGAACATTCTCAGCGACATTTCATAGGCACATCGACATCGACTGATTGTTATTGAATCCCGTAGTCGTCATGCTACGCGTCTTGGCGCTGCTTACAGCGTCTTTGACACTACTCGTAACCAATGCCGCGAGCCCACCTGTGAGGGTGTCATTGAGGTCCTCATGGGCAGCTCCACCCCTCCTTGCAGAGATTTTGTGCGTGCATCGTCATGTTCATTCAATTTATTTACCCAATGGCCCGCTTCACTTCAGGGAGACAGTCTCAATGGAGAACCCAGACGAAGACGCATTCTTCACCTTCCTCGAACGCCTCACTGACCCGGAAATCCTTCCTTCGCCCGAAAAGTTGACGCCAGAAGCCATCCATCAGGCCGCGCTTGGAATAGCAGTGTCCCATGGTCTTCTCCCTGAACCAGGCTCGCTGGAAGCGGTAGAAATGAACCTGGCACTTCATGCGGCTACCCCCAAGATTGAGGCCTTCTATAATTTCTATGAAGATCACCACAAGGACAGCAAAGGCACGCAGTGCGGTTCTTGGGTGGACTGGTACGGTGAAGTTGTTTGTGATGCGGAGACTTTGCTGCGTCTGGCTGGAAGGGAGACTTTGGATCCTTCTACTGGTGCTCTGCCGTGAGTTATCATTGTGCTCTAGCTATATACTTGGCTGACACGACATAGACTGCGTCAAAGACCCAAAACACTGACTTTCGACCATATCTTTCCTTCGCCAAAGGATCTGCTCGAACGACCACCCCACACCGCCATTCTTTACGGTTCCCTGACATCCCCAAACTTCCGCGAACTGCTCACGGAGCTTCTTCTGCTTACAAATAGACTAGACCCACACATTGAATACGTGTTTCGACACATACCATCTCATGCGGAGACACGCAACTATCTCTCTGGGTACGGTGTCGCTCTGGACTTGAAGAAGATGGACTATCTTGCTTTGGATGATAGAAATTCTCATGCTAAAAGTATGTCTGCGACTTGAACGAATTTCGTGTAGTGTTGATGGAAAACCAGGGATTTTGGAGACGGCAGACGATGATTCCGTGGACAAACCAGATCCCATTCTTACACTGATTCAAGCCCATCCTGAAAACATCACCGCGCCAGACGCGAAAGAGCCACTATCTCCGGAAGAGCTACAAGGTACTTGCATTCCTGAGGTCAACTACCGTCAACTAACATGAACTCTACAGGCCTGGGCATGCAAGCCGCTCAAATCATCGCAGAGTCACCAGAGCCCCTAAAAGCTCTATCTCACCTCTCTCAGAACTTCCCAATGTACACCACCGCCCTTTCCCGACGCGTCAAAGTGAACGAAAGCATCATCACAGAGCTTCACGACAACTCTCTGAAAGCCCAAGGGGGCGTGAACATGTTCTGGCTCAACGGCGCTGCGATTGAGCTGAAGGACACGCAACCCTTGTCTCTATTACGGTTGTTGAAAAAGGAGAGAACGACGATGAGCTCGCTGACTGCTCTTGGGCTTGAGAGGAGCGAAGCGTTTAATTTGTTGACTCATCCGGAAGTGGGTGAGTCTCAGAAGGGTGGGGCGGTGGTGGATGGGTTGTTTGATGCTAGTGATCGAGTGGAGGAGGGGGGTATTGTTGTTTGGTGGAATGATATGGAGAAAGATAGTCGGTGGGTTGTCCAATGTTCTTTTTTTTTTCCGGCGGATTACATTAATGGGATTGATGTTAGATATGCAAACTGGAATCCTTCGCTGTTTGTGGTGCGTTAGTCTGGTATGGAATTTTGTAAATGACAGATTCATTCTGTTCTTTCCAGCTATTGCGGCCCATGTATCCTGGTCATTTCCCCAACATCAAAGCAAACCTGTTTAACGTCATCTTGGTGCTTGATCTATCCAAGACTTCTAGCGTCAACTTTATTGCTGGAGCTATGGCGAACATTCTGGAGAGAAACATCCCATTGAGGTTCGGCCTCGTTCCCGTCGTAGAGACGGAAGAAAGTAAGGTTCTTCTGCTTTTGGCCTTTTTCTATGCACTTAACGTTGTGATGCCTCAGGTGCAAAGATGGCCAAGCTGTTCTATCACCTAGTCAACACTTATGGACGCAAAAGGACTCTGACATTCCTCAAAACCGTACGCATCCTTCTTTTTCGATTACCGTATAATTGTATAATCATCTTCCTATAGATATCTCAAATCCAAATCCCACCCCAATACCAAAGTCCTACAATCCAATGGGAAACTGTCCGCACCTCTTTCGAAGAACTGGTGAATGCTGAAGTGGCAGCCAACCCTGAGGCGACCAAGTTCAACTTTGACACGATCGTCAATGCTGACGGCGATGCTCCACTGGAGAAGATCAAGGCATACGTGGAACGTCTTGGTGCAACATTAGCAAGTGCCCCGGGAGGACATGCGTTCCTCAATGGGAAACATATGGATATGAATGATGTGTGTGTTATCCTTCCCTTCATTTTGAGCAAGGAATCTCAAACTCTGCTGTTTACCATCAGGACTTCCTGAGACAACTTCAAGTAGAGACACAACAGCAACAGGCGTTCTTGCAGGAGAAAGTGCGTACTCTCCGGTTTCCTCAGTGGTCGGTTAGCTGATGGGTATAGAGAACAGCTCTACGAAGGGTCCCTGACGGATGAGAATAAGGGTGACATGGCGACTTACTTTTACGACTTGCCTACCACTGCGAAGAGGAGGAACAAGTACATTTATCCTGCGAGTAGCGCCCCTGGAATCTTGAAGATCACCAACTTGCCAGAGTTGTTGGCGAAGACGCGTTTGAGGCTCGAAGCTGGATCCTATTTGTACCCTGGTAAGGCTTCGTGAAAGACATTCTCTCTATAGGAAGTGATTAAATTGGGTTTCAGAAGAGTCAAATTCCGTCCCATTGAGTTTGTACGTTGTTGCTGATCTGGATGATGATTCTGGCCTGGCGCTGGCCAAGGACGCGATCAGGTCAATCGTACGTTTCGGAACCTTGCCTAAATCCCTTAACGACACTCATCACACCCCACAGACAACGACCTCAAACTCCCGTATAGCATTCATTCACAACCCCACCGTTCCAGGCGCACCCGCACAATCTGCCGTCTCTCGCTTCGTAGCGCATCTAATCTACAAGGGGCTCCTATCAGAAGCTACCCCCGCGTCCCTGTTACGTGCACTAGGCGCAGAGGAAGTCGTCGATGGCTCCCCCAGTAGGGAGGTTGTCATTCGAAAACTGGCTGGGCATGTTGAACCTGCCGAGTATGAAGCGTTGGTTTATGATGATTATGTCAAGTCTACTCGACATGTAGCAAGGGAACTTGGTGTGCGGCCTGGTCAGTCTGCTTTGGTCGTCAATGGACGGGTGCGTGTATTTGCCCTTTTTATTGGACCTATGCACTGCTGATGCTGGCTTGTTGTGGTAGCTTGTTGGTCCATTTGAGAAGGGAGATACATTCCATTCAGCTGATTTCATCGCTCTGGAAGAATACGAGTTGACGAAACGAACGGGACCGGTTTTGAAGGCGTTGGAGAGTATCACGCCTTTGCTTGCTGAAAACAAGTTTCGTTTTTTCACATCCTCTCAGCGATGACTAGTTTGCTGATAGATGATTTTATTTTCTTCCCAGAGTGGAGTTCTCGAATATCGTGTCTATGTCCTCTTCCATCATCGCGGCCATACAACTCCCTGATCCCAGTGAAGTTGGGTTATTCGATGCTCCCCAAAGACCTCGGCAACGTGCATATCAATTGCTAGACTCGAAATACACGTACGTTTCTTTGGGGACGATTTATGGTGTTTTTTGAGTATTTATTGTATCAGGGCCTTTGAATATGGTAACAACGCTACTGCGCTGTATCACATTGCGGTCCTTGTCGATCCACTGAGCGAGACTGCTCAGAAGTGGTCTAGCATTATCCAGGTTTGGCATTTGTTGAACTTTATACGGATCTTTGTCTGATGGTGGTGATTATAGTGGCTTTCAGCCCTCCCTAATATCTTCATTGAAGTTCACTTGAACCCAGGACGTTATACCGATGTGGGTCTATCCTGTCAAGTTGTCTATTGGGGATGTGACAACCATCCTTTTTTGTCAGATTCCTCTGAAGCGCTTCTACCGCAACAATCCCATTCCATCCTTGTCATTTGACGATGCTGGGTTCGTACCAATCCTGTTTTCATTTGACGTTCCCTTCAACCAAGCTATCCACACAGAAACGAGATTCCAGCACAAGCGGTCTTCGAAGGTCTCCCCATCGACCCAATCTACACCCTAGCAATGGACGTTCCTCACGCTTGGATAGTACGACCCCGTGAAGCCCTGTACGATCTCGATAACATCCAGCTGGGCAACCTATCTCCCGGAGATAGCAGTGTAGATGCCGTCTTCGAACTTGACTATATCGTAGTCGACGGACACGCTCGTGAATCCGCCACCAACGCCCCTCCAAGAGGTGTCCAACTCGAGCTGGTCACCAGCGATGGTTCACCCATAGACGATACACAAGTCGTGGCGAATCTTGGATACTTCCAGTTTAAAACTAAGCCTGGGGTTTTTAAGCTGGAGATTAGGGAAGGCAAGGGGAGGAAGGTTTATGAGATGAAGACTGTGGGGAATGAAGGGTGGAATAGCCCTAGTGTCGAGGATGTGGGGAGTGAGATTACGTTGACGAGCTTTGAGGGGCTGGTTCTGTATCCCCAGCTGGATAGGAATCCGGGGATGGAAAGGGCGGATGTGTTGGATGAGAGGATTGATCATTATGAAAGTGGGTCTGGGGGCTTGTTTGTGGATATGACTTCTCGGTATGTTGGGTTTCGGTTTTCTTGGGCTGCTTTTGCTTATGGGTTGGTCTTTTAGTCTGATGTCCTTCTTTTGGGGGATCGAAGGAGAAGCCGGTGGACGCTTTGGTCCCTGTCCAACCGCAGGCAGATATCAACATCTTCACTGTCGCTTCTGGGCTTTATACGAGGTAAGCTTAGGCTATACTTTGCTTATTTAAGCTGACTTCCCCCATTCAAGCGCTTTGTATCCATCATGATTGTCAGTGTCCTCCGCAACACGAACAGTACCGTCAAGTTCTGGTTCATCGAGAACTTCCTCTCCCCGTCCTTCCTCGTACGCCTTAACCTTCATGTATCCATTTTCAAACTCACACTCACCCCTTCTAGGAATTCATCCCACACATGGCAGAAAAGTACAACTTCCAATACGAACTAGTCACATACAAATGGCCCTCCTGGCTACGCGCACAAACAGAGAAACAGCGCATAATATGGGCGTATAAGATTCTCTTCCTGGACGTTTTATTCCCTATGGACTTGAAGAAAGTGATCTTTGTCGATGCAGACCAGATTGTTCGTGCGGATTTGAAGGAGCTTGTGGACCTTGATTTACATGGGGCGCCGTATGGGTATACGCCCATGGGTGACGATAATGAGGATATGGAGGGATTTAGGTTTTGGAAGTCGGGGTATTGGAAAGAGTTTTTGGCGGGGAAGCCGTATCATATTAGGTGTGTGAATTGTTTGATGCCTGGCCATAGTATTGATGTGCGCAGTGCGCTGTATGTTATAGATCTTGTGCGGTTCAGACAGGTACGTTATTTTGTTTTTTCGCTCTGTTTTCTATTTGAGCTAATTGTGCTTTAGCTTGCGGCTGGGGTACGAGAATGCGCGCTCATGTCTTTCTGCCTTTGCTTATCACGGGTGTGATTGATATCAGGATATCCTTAGAGGACAGTATCAAGCTCTATCTGCTGATCCAAACTCACTTGCGAATCTTGACCAAGGTATGGATGATAACGATTGTTGTGTGTTGGAGGTATCTCAATGTCCTCCTGTAGACCTGCCGAACAATATACAGACTCAAGTACCGATCGTAAGCGTTCTTGTGTTGTGTATAAGGAGGTTCTCCTGACTGCCTGTTCCTTAGTTCTCGTTACATGAGGATTGGCTATGGGTAAGTCCGTGCATTCCTCCATGTTTCAGCGCTTACGGCTTTGCGTCTTATTTATAGTGCGAAACGTGGTGTACGTGCAACAACTTTATCTATTATTACGCTACTCATCACATTTAATCAATGAACAGGCAGCAAAGACCGACTTCATAGAGCCAAAACGATCGACCTCTGTCAAAATCCACTCACGGTTCGTCTTTCACCCTTTGCCTTTAAACCAACACCCTTGAGCGCCTAACAGAAAGAGCCCAAATTGGCACGTGCCCGTCAAATACCCGAGTGGGAGGAGTACGATGCGGAGATTGCGCGATTCGCGAGAGAGTTGGCGGAGGAGGGTAAGGTTCAGTCGCGGATGGCCGCAGCGGATACGAATGTCTTAGCCGGAGCTGCTGCGGTGGCGGCGGAGAAGGGGGAAAAGGGACCAGAGGGAGTAACTGAGGGCTTGGAAGAGCTTGGATTGGACCATGATGAGTTGTAGAATAATGATAGGGTGGGTTCTAATGATATCTCTCTTTTTGCAAACGTGGGTTCGTTGTTGAGCGGGGTAACGAGCAGGTCTGAGTGCAGATCGAACCCCGTAAAAAAGGTCACAGCGTCTATTCGATGGCCAGAGGATTGGGTCGATCAGCTTGTCATGAAACTCCGAAGACTAGCCGTTGCAACTGGGAGGGTACCAGTGCCCAGTCATAGAGCGCTCGACGTCCTTTCTCGTCTGTTGAGCTAGTTCAATGCAGGCAATCTAGCATCATTTCCTTGGCATGATGATGGGCCATGGTTTTTCCTCGGTGGAATGGATTATTTGCGTGTATTTATTTTTCAGGTGGTTAAAGCTGTTCAACAAGTTGAGCAAGCACCATTACAATTGACTCTGATCTCAACCGCTCGACGTTATCACCCACGACCACCACTAAAAAAAGGCTTTGCCTAATCTTTCATTATCATGGTGAGTCCCCGCAGCGGGCTGATTATCAATGAACTGCGACAATCGATTGAACCTTGCCCAGTCCACCAACTGCAGACGACGCCTCATCCGCGATTTTAAGCGCCTTTCTGGCGATCCGCCTGGTGGTATATCAGGAAGTCCATGCCCTGATAACATCATGCTATGGAACGCCGTCATCTTTGGGCCAGGTATGCTCCATTTTCATCTGCCCCCGTGCCGCCGCTTGCGCCACCTCAGTCCGATCTAACTTACCCCACCCCCCTCTACAACAGGCGACACCCCATTCGAAGACGGCACCTTCAAGCTGATGCTGACATTTGACGAATCGTACCCGAACAAACCGCCCACCGTCAAGTTCCTCTCGCGGATGTTCCACCCCAACGTGTATGCGAATGGGGAGCTGTGTTTGGATATTTTGCAGAATCGGTGGTCGCCGACGTATGACGTTGCTGCGATCTTGACGAGCATACAGAGCTTGTTGCATGATCCCAACCCGAATAGTCCGGCGAATGCAGAGGCGGCGCAGTTGTATAGGGAGAATATGAAGGAGTATGTTAGGAGGGTGAAGTTGACTGTTGAGGAGAGTTGGTTGGACCCTGAGGAGAAGGCTGCTCTTGGGGAGGAGCAAGGGAGTGCGTGAGTTGGCGCACTGTTCATGAATCTTTTTTTTTCTTTGGGTCGGTTGGTTAGTTGGTGATGCTGGTTTGCGTTTTGTATCGTTTTCCGGTTTTTCTCATTTCCTACCTCCTACCTCCCTCCTTCCTTTACCTTTGCGATCTGTCCTATATACCCCTTCTACCCTATCCCTAATTTTCCTTTTTACTCTCCATCCCAAATGTACCTCACCATCTCTCATCCTCCTCCACGTAATCTGTAATCTTCCCTCATCCGTACGCCCGCATCACTGTAGTCTCTACCATAACAAATCATCTCGTTTTCTAAAATTATTATGATATCACAAATCACAGAGTCGGCACCGACGGGAGTGTCGGTGCATCACATGCCTATTGTGAGAGTCAAATCGCCATCCAACACCTCAACAAGGAGGGGGCTTCTGAAAATATTTGAGAGAATGTATACCAGCAAGTTGGAAAGTATTTTTTATTTGAGAAAAATCCATCAGGAAACAAGCTCAGGAGGCATTTGACCATGTTGCCTGCGTTGATTAATCCCTCTTTCTTAACAAAGATGCATACTTGTGTTTCACTGGAAAGAATTTCAAGCCTATCAGTTGAGTAGCTCTGTGAGAGGGAAGTTTGAATGAGGATGTATTTTGTGTTTTATTTTTTGTATACGTATGAGTGTTGCACTTTGGTTGCACTGGCAACAACCCACGCAAAGTACTGTAAATCATTTCACGTAATTCTTTGACCGTTAGAAAGCCTTGTTTCTAGGCTTTCAGAGTGTTTTTTTTTCGTGTTTATTCGAGGTGGGTGAGGTAGGTGTCCAGGCGACAGGTAGTGTTGCACAGTGAAGTCATGTCATGATCATGATCAGACCAGATGACCTCATGAGGCTCCCCGCCTCCTCATGTTTTGATGTCACCACGACCTTGAATGAGCAAGATCATAGGCCACTCTACTTTTACTTTTTGACTTGTGACGAGCCAAAAAGCTGTAATGTAAAAAATCTATCTACCTAGACACTCGCTTTTGAGGGTGGATATAACGATGATACCGTGCCGCGGCATGATGCCGCCATGAGGCCTGTCAAGAACAGATCTTAGACCCTATTATAACCCCGATTTTCCACGAAAGGTTGTTTTATTTATAGATCACCTCCTCAACGCGAATATCCCTCAAGAGTCAACGGGCTTGATCGCCTCGAATTTTTGTTTGATGGAACGGGTTCGACACGACTGGCGTTTTTCCCTCACGGCGCTTTGGCTGCGCTTGGCCCTTCGGACGTCGTCGAAACCCGAAACGAGCGAGGCGCCTCGCTTGCAGATTCGCCACCGCCGCTGTCTGGTAAATTTCAAAGCTGATGTCAATTGCGACCGCCATATCCGAGAATACTGGCTGCGGCCGACGATACGATGGCGACGGAAGGCTGCACCGAGAGCCTACGATGGAGGTTCTTCAAAATGATCATCAAGGTCGCGTTCTATTTTTGAAGGGTTCCAGAAGTTACTTATGTTTTCTCCGCTCAGAATTCGTTGCACACGACCAACAGAAATGTTGCAGAAATTTTCGATTTACATTCCGGTGGTAAGGTACTACTCCCAGGTACCGTGGAAGCCAGCCTCCTTGCAGCTTTTTGGTGCTAGAACAAACGTGGGAAATCGGGTCATATGGTTCGTCCGAGGGTCGAACTGGATATCCCTGTGGTTCGTTTTGGGTGAAGAGGCTTAAACGTATTCCCGAAAGTAGTGCGCACCTCTTCACAGTGCGGATAATGCGGCACCCATACGGACCCACAAGCAGTTGCTCACCGCGGTAAACGCAACGCATATATGGCTCAGAAAAGAGATAAAATCTGGAATATATTTCTGCTATCATAGCAGATTGGAATCTCCGAGTCGGTTCACCTGCGTGGTTTTATGGTGCCTTGGCGCCCAGAGGCCCTGCAAATTTCTCATGGATTGGGAACTACATAATAAGGTCAAACATCTCTATCTCTCGTTTCCCCTCATTCCTCCCGGTCGCAGTTTTCTTCTTCCTGGAAGCGACTTCGCCACCATGAGCGCCGTCGCAAACGATCCTCAGGGTGATGCTACCGACGCTACCTCTTCTTCCACCCCCATCGAGGAGCCAGAGAAAAAAAAGAGGCAGTATAAGGATTTTGGCCATGACGACGAGAAAGCAACTCGTGAGTCGTTGATTTTATTCAACTTGTTCTATGCGGTTCTGACGCGCGTATAGACGCCAAGGTCGATATGTCCACGGTACGTCTTCAGTTTGCTTGGATGTGCCAATCCTGCTTGGCTTATACGAACGTGCGTCCCTGCAGATTGAACTAAAGGCAGAGGATTTGTACGACAAGGAGAAAGTTGACTTGGAGACTATCGTTATCGATGATGTCTTCAAGCTCTTGCAGTGCACTGCGGAGGGGTTGAACCAGGAGGAGGCTCAGCGACGACTCGAGTTATTCGGTCCCAACAAACTGGAATCCGAGGAACAGAATCCATTCCTTCAGGTTAGTCTTTTAGTCTATCTAGGCGCACGTTTCTGAATACTTCTACTCAGTTCTTGAGTTTTATGTGGAACCCCCTGTCATGGGTGATGGAAGCTGCCGCCCTCGTCGCTATCGTACTTTCAAACGGTCAGGGCAAACCCCCTGACTGGCCTGATTTCGTCGGTATCGTTCTCCTCCTGTTCATCAACTCCGCCATTGGTTTTTACGAAGAACGTAACGCTGGTAATGCCGTCAAGGCTCTTATGGACTCCTTGGCACCTAAAGCCAAGGTTAGACGCGACGGCCAATGGTCGGAAATTGAGTCGTCCATTCTCGTTCCTGGCGATATGGTGTCATTTAAAATCGGTGATATCGTCCCGGCCGATTGTCGTTTAACGGAGGCCATCAATGTTTCTATTGATCAGGCGGCTTTGACGGGTGAGTCACTGCCTCAGTCCAAGAAAACGGGCGACCAGTGCTTTTCGTGAGTCTTCGATGTTTTCGGAGCACATTGTCCAGCGTTTGACGTCATTTTTTTTTGGCGCTCAGGGGATCCACGTGCAAGCAGGGTGAAGCTGAGGGAGTGGTCATTTCCACTGGCCCCAACACCTTCTTTGGTCGTGCTGCCTCGCTCGTTGGCCAGGATGATGACACCACCGGTCACTTGCAGAAGATTTTGGCTCAAATCGGATCTTTCTGCCTTGTCACCATTGGTATCTTCGTCATTGCGGAAATCTTTGTTTTGTACGCTGGCTTCAGGTACAGGTATCGCGCTGGTCTCGACAACATCCTCGTTCTCCTCATTGGCGGTATCCCCATTGCCATGCCCACTGTCCTCTCAGTCACCCTCGCCGTTGGTGCTCAGCAATTGGCCAAGTACAAGGCCATCGTTACACGCATCACTGCCATTGAAGAGTTGGCTGGTGTTACCATCCTGTGCTCTGACAAGACCGGAACTTTGACCACCAACAAGCTCACCATCGACCGCAACACCATCCAGACATACGGCTCCTTCTCCGCGGAGGACGTTATACTCCTTGCCGCTTACGCCTCGCGTACGGAAAATCAGGACGCCATCGACATGTCCGTCGTTCAAGCGCTCGGAGATACAGCCCGTGCTCGTGCCGGAATCAAACTGCTCGACTTCAAGCCGTTCAACCCCGTTGATAAGCGTACCGAGATCACATACCGTGAAGAGTCGTCCGGCAAACTTAAGCGTGTCACAAAGGGTATGACGGGTATCATTATCGAACTTTGCACGCGCAACAAGACCGAGGAGCTGGAGGAGAGGTTGGAGAAGGATGTAGAGGACTTTGCTGTCCGCGGTCTCCGTGCCCTGGCTGTCGCTTACGAGGAATTGGACGGCGATGATCATGAGGCTGAGGGTGACGGGTTTGAGCTTATTGGTCTCCTCGCCATCTTTGATCCTCCCCGTGATGACACCAAGCAAACCATTGATGATGCACTGGCTCTCGGCGTTCGCGTCAAGATGGTCACTGGTGATCAACTTGCCATCGCCAAAGAAACCGGTCGCCGTCTTGGATTGGGAGACCACATGTACCCCGCGAAGGTGTTGAAGGATGGCCCTGCCCCCGGAAGCAAGTTCAGCAACCTCGATGAGATGATTATGGATGCTGATGGGTTCGCTGGTGTGTTCCCTGAGCACAAGTATGAGATTGTCAAGCGGTTACAGGGGCTTGGGCATTTGTGCGCGATGACGGGTGATGGTGCCAACGACGCCCCTGCGTTGTCTCGTGCCAATGTCGGTATCGCTGTGGAAGGTGCAACGGACGCTGCTCGTGGTGCTGCTGATATCGTGCTCACTGAACCTGGTCTTTCCACCATCGTCCACGCCATCCGCCAATCCCGTATTATCTTCCAACGTATGAGGAACTACTCGATCTACGCGTGCGCTGTCACCATCCGTATTGTGGTGTGTTTCGCCATCCTGTCGTTTGTGTACAAGTTCAACTTCCCGCCGTTTATGGTTCTGATCATTGCACTCCTCAATGATGGGACCATTATGACTCTCTCGGTTGATCGTGTGCTTCCTTCTCTGACGCCGGATAGTTGGGATTTGGTTGAGATTTTCTCGTACGCGGTTGCTTATGGTATCTACCTCACTGCATCCACGTAAGTTCTTCGTACCCAACTTATCATTTCACGGCTGACACTTCGACCACTAGCATTGCCCTCGTCTGCATCATCATCGAGACCAACTTCTTCCAAGACAAGTTCGGCGTCTCCCTCGACACTGCACCTCCTATCTCGCACAACGACCCCAAGCTGCACATGATTGTCTACCTCCAAGTTGCTATCATCTCACAAGCCCTCATCTTTGTCACCCGTTCGCACGGCTTCTTCTTCATGGAGCGGCCCTCTACAGCACTCCTGGGCGCGTTCGCCCTTGCCCAGCTCATCTCGTCCATCATTGCTGCGTATGGTAACATGGGCTTCACTAAGATCAAGGCTATCTCTGGTGGTTGGATCGGCATTGTTTGGATCTGGGTGGGTATCTTTTTCCAGTCACGCGCTAACCTTCTTCTGACATCGTATATCTATATAGAACATCATCTGGTTCATCCCTCTGGATTGGGTTAAATTTGGAATGAAAGCCACCGTTATCAAGGCTATCCGCAAGCGTCGCGAGCGCATTGCCCACGAAGTGGCTGCCACCGGTATCCCACTCACCCGCACCCAATCGCGTGCTGCGTCCATCCACGAATCGCTCTACTCGAATCGTGTGTCGTTCATCAAGCGTGCGGCACGTAAAGTGGGCTTTGGCGGAAAGATCTCGATGAAGCCTGAGGAGCTGCACCGATTCAGCTCTATTCAAGCCCAGAGAGTTGGCCAGACGCTTGCGAGGAACCCGAGTAGGACGGGTGGGACGGCCCCTGTGTAGTTTTCCGTCCTTCGATGAGCATAATCCCTAACGCGGAAGAATTGATACCAATCGCATATAAACCATGGGGAAAAAAAAAATCGAAAAATGCTCTCCCATCGCATCATACCACCATTCCTTCCGAACCCTCCCTCCTCCACCTGCGTACCACACACACTCTAGTCCTCGATGTCTCTAGCCCTCAATCATCATAAAAGACAAACCAAACCGACCAAATCAAATCGCAAGTGTAATTTAATTAGACTTTTTCTCTCTGCAGGCCTTCCACGCTCCTTTTCGACTTCTTAGTTGCTGCTGCTCAAAGTTCTTGTTGCCCTTTCGTACCAGTGCGCTTTGAACGCGGGTTGGGTTGGGGAATGGATGGACTGTGTGTGGCTTTCGACTCTTAATTTAATCGGGCGAGGTTTTTTTTTCTATCTTTCCAGTTGAAACTGTTAGGGTGGTTGGCTCGGATAGTGCACTTCGTTTGAATTTCACCTAAATTTTGAATCTCTCACCGCTGCCTGCGTCCTCTCTTGCCTAATTACCTCTTTGTGTCATGTTTTTTTTTGTGGGCTGGCTATAGACTTTGATGATTGGATTCATGGATGTGTTCGTGAGGGGTATGATATTGGCAGATGCAGGTAAGAAGGACATTCTCATGGCCCAAACTTTGTAAATTTCTTCGCATTCTGCACATCCCTCTTCAACACCCGCTCCCAATCCTTCACAAGCTCCAACGGGCTCAAATCCCTCAACGACCCAAACGGCACAATCTGCACCGCAAGCGGATAGCACTCCACTCCAATAGCAGAAACCGTCCCCATCCGCCTCTTCTCACTCTCCTCGCGCAGCTTCGCAACCTGCACCAAACTCTCCGGCCACGCTCCCCCAAGCCTCCTCGCCTCATCCATCTCGATCGCCTCTGCCCTATCGACGCGGAAGAATTTCCCGGGGGCACCGTTATTGTCCTCCCGATAACTCACCTGCATGCGTACGATGTGCGTTCGAGAGCGTTTGATGTCCCGTGGGAGGGCGAGGGCGTGGATGGTTGCGGCCATTAGGGTTGAGTTGTGGAATTTGATCCATTTTTCGAGGCGCTGGTCGAGATCGGTTAGTGTTATACCCTGAGGAAGGGAGTGTGCGAGGATGCCGGATTGGTCGGCTTGAGCGAGTTGGGCGGCGTGTTCTGCGTTGTTCGTGCATGCTGGTTTGTGGTTCTGCAAAGATAAGTGGAACGTTGGAAGAGTACCGTAGGTTGAAGACGTACTTTCCAGTCTTTCGTTTGGCATTGGCGAGAACAATATCTACAGAGGTCGTTGGTGAGTTTTTGGGAGCGTCGGGTTCGGGGTTACGTACTTTACTGCTTTACACCTCGCGCAGACTTTGAGCGTCGTTTCGCTTCCTCGAGCTGCACATTCAAAATTGCTGCATTTGTGGCCGAGTCTTTTTGGCCCGCCTGGAGCTCGAGAGATTATAGTGGGATCTGGGAAGCTTGAAGACATTGCGGAATTTGCGTGCAATGACCAAGTATTTTGACCGCGACGCGTGGATTGTTCTATTTTGATATCCAGCCAGCACGTGGCTGCAAGTTTTCCCTCTCAGACTCCAGTCCCACTGCAGTACTGATTGAGTACTGAGGTGGGTATACGAATACGAAGCTTACAGATACTCCCGACTACTGGGTTTCATGTAGGAACTTATCTTTCCGCTATAACTCTCTTGAGGGTGTGATGTGAATTGTCGCCAAACAGAACTCTTGATTTCAACCACCACCACGACCTCGTTGACACCATCGCTATCTTCACTACTCCTGCACTGGTTTGTAACCACTCTCGAGAGGTTTTAAGTATAAGTGGGGGGATGTTTTCCATAGTCAAAGTGCGTGAGGCTCTGACTTCGTTATCTTGTCGTTCACTTGACTGACTTAAGAGTCAATGACACTCACAGCACGCATCCAGTGGAACTCCACTACGTGTTTCAAGGCTATCACTGGCATAGAACGTTCCCGTCCCCAACCTTTAAAACGAGCTCCGTCCCAAGTTACACGATTATCATTCGACTTTCAAATATGCCTAACAAGCACTGGCAGTAGAAGACGCGTCCGCTTTCGATTCAACGCGTTATCAGATGTTTTCTGTTCGATTCACGAGTCACGAACAGTGCATCTCGTTGTAAGCATTTTTTTCATCCCTCCAGATTTGTCAATAACTCGTATTTTTCATCAATATCGCAGTATACTCTTTGCGACCACTTCCAAGTTACCGCCTCCTGCCTCACTCCACTTTCAATCGGTCAATTGCAAGACTTCACCAATTACTTACCCGAAATGCTTTGTATACCACCAGACCTGGTGGTGCAGCGGGTACTTGGTAGGCATCCAGGCGCCTACATGCATTTCCTTTCGCTTGAAAAGATGAGCGTTCCTGTTCAATTCAGGGCCAGGTCGATTGTCTGTCAACTCTAATAATTTTCCCGCGTTTAACGCCAATGAACAATATTAACCATTGGCATGCATCCAATGATCAATCCGCAACACGCCTCAGCCTTATGGACTATTCGGGTCTCAATCCAGCGCAGGTAAGTACAGGTGGCCTGATACAGGCGGAACTTGAACTCGGAGAACTGTCCTTGTCTCTGGTACTATCTTCACATCTGCTACAGCACACACGGTCGCCTATCTTTTCTTTTCTGTGGGCGCATAGATAAGCGCTCGCAGTTTGATCTCAAATCAATCCACCTGTCTGCAACGTTGTCTCGTCAACAGCAGTTGAAGGGCTAGCTCAGCTCATCCCCATCCACCATGGTTTCGCAGTGGAATACCGATATCCTTCGACGCATTTTTCTCCCGACCACATCGGATGAATACGTCCATTCCCAAGCGAGTCGTTTCTTCTCCGCATTAACTCCATCGCTGATTAGTAGAAAGGATGAGTATAATAAGACGTTCAAGGCTACGTTGGAAGAAAAACGTGCCTATTTAAAGAAGATAGAGGGTATTGTGAGTCGCGTCAACATGTGGTTCAGCTTGGAAGCTAATTGAGGTCTCTTGTACTTGACCGTGTAGCTGGAAAAGGCTGAACGCGTAAAACAACGCACTCTGGAACAACAAACTCAGGACGAAATGGCTCTGATCAGTGCTTTATGCGACAACATTGAAAAATGCAAAGTTCTGAGCGCACATGTAACGCCGTACCATCCGCCTTCTTTCTCCTTCCGTTTTAACCCCCATACTAGATAGAAGAAGTTAAAGAAAACATTGCGGATTACGAAAACCTTCTGAACTGCCAGACAACATTGGATATGACGGGATTTTATGAATTACGTGACTGGGCAAAGGTTTGTTTTCCAAATGCACTCCTTTCATTTTGTTTGAGCTTGGCCGCATTCCGTGTTATTTAGGCCATGTCTGACGTGTACTCCAATCTGGCATCCGGTCTGATTACGATCTCTCTCGCTGGGGCAGCTATAGTCTACTCTACAATATTCGGGTATCAGAAAATTTTACCGTCATTTGTTGAATCGTTCACTGACGTATTTTCTCTTGCGTAGTGCTGCCCGCGGAAACGTCGGACTCATGGTGTTCTCGTTTTCTCTGTTTAGCGTCGGTTTCATAATACCAGCGCTTACTCAACTTGGGCTCTCCTGGGCGCAATGGAGTCGTTCCAGAGTCCCATTCGCCAGTCAGACCTTTTGGCGAATTGTGCTCGGGTCAGTCCTTTCCTGCATAAATCACGAAGTCCTTCTGATATTGTGTCTACATAGCGCTTTCATGGCACTTTCTGTTCTAGCTGTTGGGTCGGCCATCGTAATACTCAATATCACAGTATTTGACCTTGGGAGGAACACCAACGTCTTGACGGATAGTATTCCAAGGAGCGCGTCAATCGTTGTCTTTGCTTTCTCTGGACTTTTGGTTTTGATATTTCTGCTGTCGATGATATTATCCGTGATTGCTCGTGGTCCAGAAAAATTCTTTCTTGGAGAAACCCGTGTGGCTAGGCCGGAAAAAGGTCAGCAGCTGAGGGACTTCGATCTTGACAAAGGCATTTGGTGGAGTGGTTCTCATGGTAATACATCTCAGAATGCTTAGGGTGTATTACGCGTCAGCGTCGAGCGATAACCAGGACCATCAATGCATCATTAACTTGACTGTTAGTGTACACATAACAGAGGCTGGAATACCGGATCGGATAGAGACGTGCCGCGCGGGAGATTTTACATCAGCGCTTTTAGCAGAGCCAGGTTCTTGCCCACCAATATTCACCATCCTTGCAGAAAATTAATTCACGATGCTCGACGTATTTCACGCTCTAAGGAATTGTGTGGGTTTGCTACCTTAATTTTATTGCCCAGAACTGCGGTTTGTTGTGTAGAATTGTAGTAAAGGAAAAGCATGTGGAACGACGGAAGGTTGTCCGCAGCCGATAACAATTGATAGCGGCGACTTAGTGTGCGTCGTACTCGGACGCTCGTATGCTGCTCAGTGCCAAGAACAGCATTGAGCACATAGAGGTCTGTCTAGAGCTTCAAGTACAAAAATGAGAGATTGACGACGTCGAAGACGGAATGCACTTTCTTTGAAGCCGTCTAAAGATATATATGTACGATATCGGAGACAGATATCAAGTATATTAGCCAGGAGGTCGAAGATTGAATGTCATGGCGGCATGTCATCTTTGGAACGGCGGCTATTTTAAGAGGTCGGATGCCGATTCCGAGAAACATTTACATCACGTGATCGCAGCGATCAAGTGAAACAGTGCAGTACTAGAGCGAGACACAAAGCAGTGAAGGAGACTGAAAATCGGTCTACGACGAAGAAGGTAGAACGACGCTTCAGCAGCCAAGGCTTCACCACGAAGAAGCAGAGGAAAATTTGAGAACGTAGGCTGTTGAGGCGCTGTGATCGGGTTGCGGCAAGGTATTTGTAGTTGTTTCCGTGTTTATGATCGCGCGGTAAAAAGTTAGGGGGAGAGTAATATAAGGCAGCAAATCGTCTGCCGCCAAACCACCCTTTTTCTCCCTCCTCTTCACTTCCACCCGCCTGATCGTTCGCCTCCTGCGTTCTCCTCCCTCCGCCCTATCTTCGTGATAGCATCATATCGCAGTTATGAGCGAAAACGCTGAAAAGGGTTCGCCCGCGGCGGCAACACCCAGCTCAGACAACACACCCGTCGAAGCGCCAGAGAAAAAGAAGAGAGAGTACAAGGACTTTGGGCACGAACAGGAGAAGGCTACACGTACGTTTTTTTTTTCTTCATCGCCATGTCTCAGATGGCTGACCGCCGTCTGCAGATGCCTTGGTGGACATGGCTACGGTAATTATTCCTTGGTTTTTTTTTTTTGCGATCCGAAGCTGAATCTTCGTTCCAGATCCAGCTCAAGGCTGAAGACCTTTACGACAAGGACAAGGTTGATCTAGAGACCATTGTCATCGACGATGTCTTCCAGCTCCTGCAGTGTAGCGAGGATGGTCTCAGCCATGAGGAGGCTCTGCGCCGTCTAGAATTATTCGGTCCTAATAAGCTAGAGTCGGAGGAGCAAAATCCTATTCTTCAGGTATTTTTGCCTGCTCGCCTTCGTTGAATTTTCGCTGACGGTGCGATTTTAAAGTTTTTGGGTTTTATGTGGAATCCTCTGTCCTGGGTTATGGAAGCCGCCGCTCTCGTTGCCATTATTCTATCCAACGGTCAAGGGACTCCTCCGGATTGGGAAGATTTCGTCGGTATCATTACTTTGTTATTCATCAACTCCGCTATTGGTTTCTACGAAGAGCACAACGCCGGTAATGCCGTCAAGGCTCTCATGGACTCGCTCGCTCCCAAAGCCAAGGTCAAGCGCGCAGGCCAGTGGTCAGAAATCGAGTCGTCCATCCTCGTTCCCGGTGACATGATCTCCTTCAAGATTGGAGATATCGTTCCTGCCGACTGCCGACTCACAGAGGCAATCAACGTGTCCATTGATCAGGCTGCTTTGACCGGCGAGTCCCTCCCTCAGTCCAAGAAAACAGGCGACCAGTGTTTCTCGTGAGTTGATTATTTTTAGCCTTCCTGACGTCACACTCATGTGACTAGTGGGTCCACGTGTAAACAGGGTGAAGCTGAGGGCGTCGTTATTTCAACCGGCGCCAACACTTTCTTCGGTCGTGCTGCGTCGCTCGTTGGTCAAGACGATGACAGTACCGGTCATTTGCAGAAGATTCTTGCCCAAATTGGGTCATTCTGCCTCATCACCATCGGTATCTTCGTTCTCGCAGAGATTTTCTGTCTCTATGCTGGTTTCCGTTTCCAATATCGTCGTGGATTGAACAACATCCTCGTCCTCCTCATCGGTGGTATCCCCATTGCCATGCCTACTGTCCTCTCCGTCACTCTCGCCGTCGGTGCCCAGCAACTCGCCAAGTACAAGGCTATCGTTACCCGTATTACTGCCATCGAGGAGTTGGCTGGTGTCACTATTCTTTGTTCAGATAAAACCGGTACCCTCACCACCAACAAGCTCACCATCGATCGTAGCACCATTAAAACCTACGCCCACTTCAACCCTGATGAAGTAATCCTCATGGCAGCGTACGCCTCGCGTACTGAGAACCAGGATGCCATCGACAGGTCTGTCGTCGAGGCTCTTGGTGATACTGCTCGCGCTCGTGCCGGCATCAAGCTGCTTGACTTCAAGCCTTTCAATCCCGTCGATAAGCGTACCGAGATCACCTATCGTGATGAGTCGTCCGGGAAACTCAAGCGTGTTACCAAGGGCATGACTGGTATCATCATTGAGCTCTGCTCGCGCAACAAGACAGAAGATTTGGAGAACACCTTGGAGCATGATGTCGAGGAATACGCCAGTCGTGGTCTTCGTGCGCTTGCCGTCGCCTATGAGGAGTTGGACAGCGATAATTTCGAGGCTGAAGGCAATGGGTTTGAGCTCATCGGTCTCCTCGCTATCTTCGATCCCCCCCGTGATGATACCAAGCAGACCATCGATGATGCCCAAGCCCTCGGTGTCCGCGTCAAGATGGTCACCGGTGATCAACTCGCCATTGCCAAAGAAACTGGTCGTCGTCTCGGTCTCGGTGATCACATGTACCCCGCGAAGGTTCTGAAGGAAGGTCCCCCCCCAGACTCCAAGTTCAGGAATCTTGACGAGATGATCATGGATGCCGACGGATTTGCTGGTGTGTTCCCTGAGCACAAGTACGAAATTGTCAAGCGTCTCCAGGGTATGGGTCACTTGTGTGCAATGACTGGAGATGGCGCCAATGATGCTCCTGCTTTGTCCCGTGCCAACGTTGGTATTGCTGTCGAGGGTGCGACTGACGCCGCTCGTGGTGCCGCTGATATTGTCCTGACTGAACCTGGTCTTTCTACTATCGTTCACGCCATCCGTCAAGCTCGTATCATTTTCCAGCGAATGAGGAACTACTCCATCTACGCCTGCGCCGTCACCATCCGTATCGTCGTCTGCTTTGCTATCCTCGCATTCACGTACAAGTTTGACTTCCCTCCCTTCATGGTGCTAGTCATCGCCCTTCTCAATGACGGCACCATCATGACCCTCTCTCTCGATCGTGTCCTTCCTTCCATGACTCCCGATAGTTGGGATCTTGCAGAGATTTTCGCATACGCCATCGCTTATGGTATCTATCTGACGGGATCTACGTGAGTGGTGTCTTCTCGTTTCGTTTTTGAACAATTATCTAACCCATTCTTTCCCTTCGTTAGTGTTGCATTGGTCGTCATAATTGTCGAGACCGACTTCTTCCAGAGAAAGTTCGGCGTTGCCCTCAGCTCTCCTCCTCCCATCAACAAAAACGATCCTCAGCTTCACATGATCACATACCTACAAGTTGCGATCATTTCCCAAGCTTTGATTTTCACTACTCGTGCCCACAGCTTCTTCTTCATGGAACGCCCGTCCTTTGCCCTCTTCGCCGCTTTCTGCCTCGCCCAACTTATCTCCTCTATCATTGCGGCTTACGCTGACTGGGGTTTCACCGACATTCATTCTATTTCTGGTGGATGGATCGGTATCGTTTGGGTCTGGGTATGTCTTGTCCTCTTTTTAACGTGTTTTTTTTTGTTAATCCAGTCTTTTCTAGAACATCGTCTGGTTCATCCCTCTGGATTGGATCAAATTCGGTATGCGGGCCACCGTTATCAAATGGCTTCGTACCCGTCACGAACGTGCTCTCGCCAGGGACACCGTCGCTGGTGTTCCCCTCGGTCGCAGCAAGTCGCGCGTGGGTTCCATTCACGAGTCTCTCTACGAGAATCGCGTTTCTTTCATCAAGCGTGCTGCTCGCAAGGTCGGCCTCGGCAAGGTCCACGTGTCGCCTCAGGAGTTAACCCGCTTCACATCCGTCCAAGCTGCGCAGGCTGGACAGACATTGGCTCGCAACCCCAGCCGAGCAGCCCATTAAAACCTCAATAGGAAAATAAAAGAGCCCTCTACCTCTCTGTCAACATCCTCTAATGTCCTCAACGAACGCACCACGTTCTTATCACGCAATACTTTATCCTTATAGACCGGACACCTGTCCCCGCTATCATGGCGTCTTCGTTCCCTTCCCTCTCCGCTATCCTCGAGTCCGCTCCCCCTTTCCAGCCCGACCCGCTGCTCTGCCTCTGATACCCGTTGGGACAGAAGAGTCATGTGTTCATTGTGTAGAGTGTTATGTGTTCGCGAGCTGAATTCTTTGCGGGTGGAGCTGATGTCCATTCGTTGATCTCCAAATTTTTTGTCAGAACACATCATTTGTATAGCTATCTCTTCTGCCTATTATTGCAATAACTATCGTACAGCAAACACTAATTAATACATCGCATTGAACAATAACAATAATAGGTTTGCAGCAAGTTTGCAGTGATATGAAATCAGCCAAACAGTGAAAACCCAACAATTCACATTCACATACTACTTACATGTCATCGTCACCATGGAAACTTTCCCCTCAGCATGCTCTTCGACAACGTCAAATACTTAGGCCGTCGTCCAACTTTTCATGAAGGGGCAATTTCAAACTTGAACGTATTGCGTTCGAAGGCTACACATAGACTTCAAGGGTTCAGTGCGCGTCGAGCTCGTAAGTTTTGTACTAGTCATTGTTGAATCGATTGCGATAGTAAAATATCTTACAGACGCCCGAGAGTCAAATCTCGAAGCTTTCAGACAGTGTCTGTCTTGAGTGCCTTCGTTGGGCTTGGGCAGGACCAGTCTGTCAGCTGAAATTGACCAGAAATCGGAGACCGGACCCAGTTGTCGTTTGACCCACGCGGTGTGCCATATATCATGGACTTCTTAAGTCCTGAAGGTTGATGGCATCATGGTACACTATCGCCTTCGCATCTCACTACACCGGTGTTCACGTCAACTCCACGTCAAACGGGGCAGACTGCATCGTCCTCGTCCTATCCCTGGCCAGGCTCCTTGATTATTTCCCAAGGCTGGTACCTGTGGGTTCTGTGATCATCCCTTCCAATGACATCTGAAGTTTCGTTGGTGTTGGATGATACCTTGGGTGTTTTCACTTATGGAGGAGGCGCTTGGAAGACGAGCATCGCAAGTCAGCGGTGGTTCAATGGAAGCACACAGTACCCTTCTTTTTCTGTCCCTGGGAATGGACTGTATGGTATTGTAAATTTGACATTCCAAGGCATGTTATCGTTCTCAGACTTGAGAAGCATGACATTAACGTAGGAAACCAGGGACGTCGATTGGTTTTTATGGGAACACCAATCCTCTCGCTGCTGGATTAGATGTACTCTCGGTTTCGATCGATGGCGAGACACCTTCCAACTATACCCATGTTAACCCAACGGTCCAAACATGGACGCGGTGGTACCAATCTCCAACGTTAGCCAGTGGAACGCATCGAATTTCGTTGGCTCGAATATATAGCCCAGCGTTTGACGTAGCCATCGTCAAGACCAGCAAGGATACCGTGCTGCCCCAACAGGTTCTCTTAGTCGAGGATGATGATCCAGCTATCGTTTACAGTGGGAACTGGAAAAATAATGGGGATGTGATTAATGGCGGTAATACAACTCTACCATCGATGATCCCGATGAACAATTCCACAACTCAAAGCACTACCGCGGGGGATTCTATGACTTTCCATTTTTCGGGTGTGTTTTGGCATCTCAGTTATCTGCGCAGTCCCACTTAATTAGATAAATCCAACAGGAACGTCCGCCACGGTTTGGGGTATCCAAACAACAACCTATGTTGGAGTCCTCTCGGCTATATATGATTTGGATGGGGTATCCATTGGGAAGGACTACTCCGTCCTATCAAGTAACCTAAATTACAAAACTGGACAAGGCCAATTACCGAACATAGCCCTCTTCAGTACGGGCCCCCTTTCAGAAGGGAATCACTCGCTCTCGCTTACGATCAACAAATGCGTTAACCAGACATTCATTTTTGATTATATCACATACACACCTTTTGGCTCGTCCAGCTCGTCCAGCGCTGCTTCAGAACCGTCTTCAGCCCCCAAGACAGCCCCAAAAACGCCAGTAGGAGCAATTGTTGGCGGTGTTGTTGGCGGTGTCGTTCTGCTCCTCTTTTTTGCCTTGTTCTGGCGGGTGCGCCGTAGGCAACAGGCGCTTTCAGAGAAGGTTTCATATCAACCGCAAAACGCTGCTCGTCCCGGGCAAGCCATCCATCCGTTCATTGTCCCCTTATCATCATCGAGACAGATGTTTCCGGGATCATCATCAGAACTCCTGTCCGTGACCAAGTCGCCCGCCAACACCACTCCTCCCGGCCACACAGCGCAAGCCTCTGGCTCCTCCATCGTACCTCTCCACAAGAGTGTGGACTCAGGTTCACTTTCTGCGGGCTCTTCGAGCCCTTCTGCTACTGACTCGCCGTCAGGTGATGGTATTGGAAGAAGGGGAAATGAGGCTGAGAGACCTCCGCCGCCGGCTTACAATGACATCGTGTAGGCTCGTTTTTGAAAGGGCCATCGAAAACATACTGGGAGTTTATCCGCCATGAATTGGGAGCTTCCGCTCCCCTCCTGTTATCAACCCGTTTTGGCTCGCTCGCTGTCGGATTATTGCGTCACTGAATATGAATCATAGGGAGGGTGTATGATAATTCTGGGGTCTTTTGATTGTCGTTCGACGGCGATCATGAGTGGGAGGATAGAAGTCAACTTGCTTTGTCTTCGTACGTTACCAAAAAAGTTGGCGAGTTCAATGCACGACGCCTTACAATTTACATACCCTGTGCGAGATACCCATCAAGAGCCATCAAGTTCAAACTGTGAACATGTGGAAAGCCTTTTTTTGGCTATTGCGACCGGCTTTCATTTGATTGCACTCCGGATCAGGGCTAAGTATCTTCTCTCACCCGATCCGCTGCATCACGAAACGATGGCACTGGCTTTTGACGCTGAACCGGTGACATCGCACTTGATCATTCCTTTCACAGGCACTCTGGCTTTTCCTCTGCTACCGCCATCCTGCTGGAATGGCCTCCCAAATTTCTTTAGTGTTGGACGATACTTCAGATGTTTTTTCCTATGGGGGAGGAGCGTGGAAGACGAGCAAAGCGTCACGGTGGTTCAATGGAAGCACGCAGTATCCATCATTCGTGGTTGCGGGCAATGGTCTCTACGGTACGATGAATTTGACGTTTAATGGCGAGTTTCTTTACTTTTTTTTGATTTGGGGTGTTGTTTTAACCTGAGGAAGCAGGGACGTCAATTGGTCTCTACGGAAATACGGTGCCTCTCGCTGCTGGATTGAACGTATTCACGGTCTCGATTGACGGCGGGTCGTCGTCCAACTACACCTACGTCAACCCTAATACGACGCAGACATGGCAGCAATGGTACCAGTCACCCACTCTATCAAACGGTACTCACCGAATCTCGTTGGGTCAGATATATAATCCAGCGATGGACGTGGCCATCGTTCAGACCAGTAAGGATGTTCTGCTTCCCCAACAGCTTGTCCTTGTCGAGGACGATGATTCTGCAATAAGCTACAGCGGGAAATGGAAAAAAAGTCCGGATGTGATCAACGGCGATAACACAACACGTCCGTTGATGATTCCGATGAACAACTCTACGACTCGGAGTACAACTGAAGGCGATTCCATGACATTTCATTTTTCGGGTCTGTTTTGGCATTTGGCTCTCTCGCTATGTTCACTGAAGCAACAATAGGAACTTCTGCCACAATTTGGGGCGTCCAGACGACATCCACCCTTGGGGTGCTCTCAGCTATATACACTGTGGATGGGGTTCCCACTGGGAAAGACTACTCTGTTCAGTCGAGCAACTCAGGATACAAAAGCAGTCAGGGGCAAGTACCGAACAACGCCCTCTTCACCACTGGCTCCCTTCCACAGGGGAATCACACTGTCATGCTAACGATCAGCAAATGTGTCAATCAAACGTTCATTTTCGATTACATCACGTACATGCCTTTGGGCTTGTCAAACTCAACCGGTATTGATTCGGGATCTTCGGGCATTAAGGCGCCAGTAGGAGCAATTGTCGGAGGCGTTCTAGGGGGCATCGCATTGCTCCTTGTCGCACTTGCTGTTATATTCCTGCGACGGCAGCGCCAAAGACGGGAAGCATTTTCAGACAAAACCGTCGTTGTTCCTCCAGCAGAAGCATCCCACCTACCAAACGCTGCTCTTCCAAGCCAAGCCATCCACCCCTTTGTCGTCCCTTCGTCTCCCTCAGAACGTAGTTTTCCACGTTCACAATCGTCGTCAGATTTTGTATCAACGATCAAGCCATCTCTTCGTACCAATACCAGGTCCTCTAGTGGCCCCACGATGCTCAGCGGCGATTCCTCTAGGATGCCTTTTCACAGGCGTCTGGAATCAGGTTCGCTTTCTGCAGTTTCCAGCTTTCCAGCTGGCAGCTCGACGTCAGGCAGTGGCGTTGCATCCGAGGGGAGTGAGTTTGGAGGTACTGCACCTCCAGCCTATCACGATGTTATTGCTTCTGGTTCGTCGCAACCTAGACCAGCAACAAGCAAGTCGTGACCTAAAAAAATGGCCTAATTGGGGATGCTTTAGGTATCCCATGTGCTTGCCTTGACTGGTCCTCTGGACCAGACATCGGACTCACGGCTTGGTCAACTGGCCTCCAGGGGAGGTTATCCCTCTTTTCTCTTTGTTGCTGCTGTATATCATATTACCTATTCCAGCCCGTCTCAACAATCTTTGTACTTTCGCTTTGAAGGACCTTTTGGCATCGGGTGACGATTCTTCCCAGATCCCCCAGGCCATCTGACGACAAGTGGGATGTTTTGGAGCTCATTCTAGCAGAGCATCTTTCGAAGCTGCCTGTCTCAGCTTTCTTGCTCCTACTTCGGATGATGCTTCAGCCTCCCCTTTGAAGATGCAGGTTTCTCACTCCAGTACGTCATGTAGAGTTATGACTCTCACACCATTCAAAATCGACGTTGGCAGTGTGTGTGGGATATCCGCGACAGGAAAGCCCGTTTATTTCTGATCTCCTCCCTACTCTACCGTCACCTGCATTGCGAGTCGATGTTGAGCTATATCGCCTCTCCTGTGTAACACACCCAGACGTGTTGCGTACTGAAGGAGTTCACACTAGATCATCACTTTGTCTTTAAGTAGTCCCTTGTGCAGATGTACAGAGTATTACAAGTGATATACAGTTGATCTGTAATAATATATACCCAGCTGGATCCTTGGATCCAAGCTTGTTGAGTTTATTGCGCAAAATGTTGACTGTATGATAGAGGATCCTCTTCCGAATAACTAATATGCATGGCTTCTACTTGTTGGTACTCAAGCATTTACATGACCAGAACACATTGAAATATGTTCGCGAAAAGCCCACCAGTCCCAAAAGCCTGAAATTTCAATCCCCATAAAAATCATCCATCGAACTTGTTTCCGTCAACAGGTTAGAGGGGAACCTTGGCGCATGAGGATTCGTTCTGGGTTTCTTGATTGAGGGGCTACCCTCTGGGACATCGTCTGAACGTCGCTTACCAAGACTGGCAGATGCTCGTGGTGGAGTTGCGGGGCTTGCTGTGGCGGGGGGCAAACGAGTAGCAAAAGGTGGACTGGCATCGGGCAGCGCTTCCACTTCTTTGATTGCGTCATCAAAAAAGCCCAAGACGATGGCGTAGTGTTTGGTGGCATCAGCTTTCAGTTCTTCCAAGCTCAAGCGCGGTACTTTTTGATGCATCATGCGTGTCTTCCTATTTATCTTGGCGACAAGAAACGTCTGGAAACTTTGGAGGAGTGTCTCAAATGTTTCCCCAAACCATGAAGACATCTCAGGAAGCGCAAACTCGTGCAAGAACGTGAATTTGGAATTGCTTGCTATCTCCGGGTTTAGTTTCTCCCAGAGGCACAGAAAACTTGGTTGTGGGTCTATCAGTAACCGTAGTCCGTCGTAGGCAAAGCAGATCCAGCACAGAACATAAAAGCAAGACTCCAGATCATCGAGATAGTCGTGGGTGGGGAATATAATGCCCGGCTTTTGTTTCATTTGACTTCGGAGTACCATAACGGATTGGAATATACGGGTACCCTATGTCTAGGTCAGACTGCAAAATTTGAATGATGTGGACCCAGCTCACCGTCCTGAAGTCGACGCCGGCAAGACTGCCTTCTCGATTGAGTAGAATCGCCATATCAAGGTCGATGACCACGCCTCGACTACCAACTGGCGCATTTTCCTTACCTATGAGAATGTTATTAATGCTTATATCTCGATGGAGAATGCCTTTGTTCCATAGGTTCCGATGCCCTGAAGGAATGATCAAAAACGCGAAGAACAGCGCCAAAGGATCGAATTACCAGCGATAGCATCCCGGAAAGCAGAGAGAAGCTGCTTTTTGTTGTCAAATTGGTGGATACGTTTGCCATATCTCTCTAGCAAGACTCTGGAGAAACTTCGATCTCGGAAATTGGGAGTATTGCAATCAATACCCCTCAAAGAGCTGATGCTCATCTTCGGCTCCCAATGGTCTATCATCTGCCCCACGCCTTCTAGTCCTTTGGCCATTTCCAGAAGCTCCCACTCGGGAGTACGGTCAACGGACCGCCAGCAATCCTTAGCCAGGTATTTATCACCAGTTTTGGGATCGATGAGATTCCAGCAGCACGTTCCTCGACCACGGATCGCACGACGAAGGAAGCATGCCTTGAGATTTTCAATCTCATAACGTACAAGCTCATTCTCCGCGCGTTGGCATAGTCAGGTATCGCTTGCCGCCACACCACTGTATGCTTGTATCCAAGCCAAGGGCTGCGGGGTCTGGGGATGCGAGGGCGAGGATAACGAGAATAAAATGGCGAGGATGGCGGTGAATGTTGTGAGTACATCACACCAGCGCGATCAAATTGGAAGAGTTGGATGAAAGTTTCGGTCAGGATGGCAGAATAAACGAAAAACCGACTCTCCTGTTGAATAAAGCATTGTCTACAAAGAAAAGGTCAAAAACGGTATTGGGAAGAGATAGCGAACTACGCTCACCGGGCGTATACAGCAATTTGAATGAGGTTATCCCAGAACGAATAAGTCTTCTCGGTTTTAATTTCGAGGGGGCTAGCACATCCTCTATAAGTTGATTTTTTTGAAGCTTTCGATGACAGGTTCAATGATTGAACCAGTTTGCTGTTCGGCCAAAAACCGACACCAGATCCTGAAATAAGTATGTCGGGAGATGTGCTCAGTGTCGTACTGTCGATATGACTGAGTTTCGTCGCATGTGTGTCGTGGGGTGTGGTGTCTTCTACCAAACCAGATCCTGAGATGAGTACGTCGAACGTGTCCAATGTAATATTGTCGACCCATATGTTATCGCTGAGCTTTGTGGCAAACATGTCATGGGGTGCAGTTCCTTCAGCAAGGCCAGATCCTGGAATAAGTGCATCGCGTGACATATTCAATGTCGCAGCTTGCGCCCCTTGGACAGGGCCCAGCGTCGCCGCAGGTGCGATCATCTGGCGTGCAGAAATTTCAAAATAGGACAGAATGCCGCTGATAATGGCCACATAAGGGTGGTAGAGTTTTTTTTCGGACGTTGGCACCTCTGGAATGCCGTTCCACCGGTTCTTCGGATTCCACGTAAAGTGATTGGTATCCGCAAAGAACTTCTCCAGCTGTTCCTTGGTCGCGGTGTCCAAAAAAGTGGTTCTTCCAAATTTGTCTCCGGCCTCGAGTTTGTGTCGTTCAAGCTCCTCTCGGAGGTAAGTTGCTTGTTCCTCGATAGTGCCATAACCGCGATCAGGTCCATGCGAAACTTGGGTCATGGGCGTTTCTTCGGTAGTTGTGATACCTGTTTCAATAGAGCCAGGTGGAGACTTGCGAGGGGGTGCGCAAGGAGGAATGGGATGGTAGGCATAATCAGAAGAGGCCGGCTTGTCGTTGTCGCCTGCCGCCGACCCCTGAGCGGTCACGATGATTTCGCCGCGTAGAGCCCTGGATGCGATTTTCTGTTTTTGCCATCGTGTAAAAAAGAATATGTGCCACATACCTCGTAAAACTGCAGCTATATAGCTCTGCCTTGAGAAATAGGCCACTTCCAGCCACAAGAGGAGAACAATGAGATGACCCTCCTTGAACCTTCGAGTGGTGATCACAGATACAAATGGGCATGTGATCGCGTTGATGATACACATCGCCACCACATTATGATTTATCGACTTTGTAGAATGTAATTGGTAACAGGATACAATAATTGCTGGTATTCAAGCATTTAAACCCATACATGACCGAGACGCATTGAGTCCTGAGAAATATGTATGCGAACTTTGAAGAAAAACCCACCAGTCCCAAAAGCTGGAACATTTAACACACAATAAAATCATCCATCGAACTTGTTTCCGTCGACAGGGTGGAGAGGACCCTTGGCGCATGAGGATTCGTTCTGGATCTTTTGAATGAGGGGCTACCCTCTGGGACATCGTCTGAACGTCGTTTAACAGGACTGGCAAATGCTTGTGGTGGAGTTGCGGGGTTTGCTGTGGCAGGGGGCAAACCATTGGCGAAAAGTGGGCTGGCATTAGGTAGCGCTTCCACTTCTTTGATTGCGTCGTCAAAAAAGCCTAAGACGATGGCATAGTGTTTGGTGGCATCAGCTTTCAGTTCTTCCAAGCTCAAGCGCGGTGTTTTTTCATGCATCATGCGCTCCTTCCTTGATATCTCGGTGACAAGAAACTTCCGGAAATTTTCAAGGAGAGTGCCGAAAGTTTTCCCAAACCATGATGACATCTCAGGAAGCACAAATTTGTGAAAAAAACACGAATTTGGAATTGCTTGCCATCGCCGGGTTTAATTCCCCCCAGAAACACAGAAACCTTGGTTGTGGGTGTACCAGTAACCCTGGTCCGTCGTAGGCAAACCAGATCCAACATGGAACGTAAAAGCAAGACTCCAGGTCATCGAGATAGTCGTGGGCGGGGAATATAGTGCCCGGCTTTTGTTTCATTTGACTTTGGAATACCATAATGGTTTGGAATATACGGGTACCCTATGTCTAGGTCAGACTGCAAAATTTGAATGATGTGGACCCAGCTCACCGTCCTGAAGTCGACGCCGGCAAGGCTACCTTCCCGATTGAGTAGGATCGCCATATCAAGGTCGATGACCACGCCTCGACTACCAACTGGCGCATTTTCCTTACCTATGAGAATGTTATTAATGCTTATATCCCGATGGAGCATGCCTTTGTTCCATAGGTTCCGATGCCCTAAAGGAATAATCAGAAACGCGAAGAACAGTGCCAAAGGAGCGACTTACCAGCGATAGCATCCCGGAAAGCAGAGAGAAGCTGCTTTTTGTTGTCAAATTGGTGGATAGGCTTGCCATATCTCTCTAGCAAGACTCGGCAGAAAGTTCGGTCTCGGAAATTGGGAGTATTGCGATCGATACCCCTCAAAGAGCTGATGGTCATCTCCGGCTCCCAGTAACCGATCATCTGCCCCACGCCTTCTAGTCCTTTGGCCATTTCCAGAAGCTCCCACTCGGGAGTACGGTCAACGGACCGCCAGCAATCCTTAGCCAGGTATTTGTCACCTGTTTTGGGATCGATGACATTCCAGCAGCGGGTTCCTCGACCACGGATGGCGCGACGAAGGAAGCATGCCTTATGATTTTCAATCTCATAACGTACAAGCTCATTCTCTGCGCGTGTCGGCATAGTCAGGTATCGCTTGCCGTCATACCACTGTATGCTTGTATCCAACCCAAGGGCTTCGGGGTCTGGGGATGCGAGGGCGAGGATAATGCGAATAAAATAGCGAGGATGTTGATGGATGTTGATTCTTTTTGAGTACATTACACCGGCGCGATCAAATTGGAAGAGTTGGATGAAGGTTTCGGTCAGGATGGCAGAATAAACGAAAAACCGATTCTCCTGCTGAATAAAGCATTGTCTACAAAGAAAGTGTCACAAACGGTATTGGGAAGAGATAGCGAACTACGCTCACCGAGCGTATACAGCAATTTGAACGAGGTTATCCCAAAACGCACAATTATTCTCGGTTTTGATTTCGAGGGGGCTGGCGCAGCTTCTATAAGTTGATTTTAATGAAGATTTTGATGACAGTTTCGATGCTTGAACCAGTTTGTTGTCTGGCCAAAAACCGTCACCAGATCCCAAAAAAAGTATGTCCGGAGATGTTTTCACAGTCGTATTGTCAACCCCTTCGATGTGACCAAGTTTCGTTGCATGTGTGTCATGAACCGGCTGGGGTGTGGTGTCTTCCACGGCACTAGATTCCGAAATGAGTACGTCAGACGTGTCCAATGTAGTATTGCCGGCCCCTTTGTTATCGTCGAGCTTTGTGACAAGCGTGTCATGGGGTGTGGTTCCTTCGGCAAAGCCAGTTCCCAGGATAAGTGCCTCGGGGGACAGATTCAGTGTCATACCTTCCGCCCCTTCGACAGGGCCAAGCGTCGCCGCAGGTGGGACCATCTGGCGTGCGGCAACTTCGAAATACGACAGAATTCCAATGATAATGTTCACGTAAGGATTGTAGACTGTTTTTTCGGACAGTGGCACCTCCGGAATGCCGTTCCACCGTTTCTTGGGATTCAACGTAAAGTAGTTGGTATCCTCAAAGAACTCCTCTAGCTGTTCCTGAGTCGCGGTGTCCACTGGCTGAAAAGTGGTTCGTCCAAATTTATCTTCACCCTCGGACTTATGTCGTTCCAGCTCCTCTCGGAGAACATTTGCTTGATCTTCACCAGTGCCGTAACCGCAATAAGTTCCATCCGAACTTTGAGTGATGGGTGATTTTGCAATAGTTGTAATACCTGTTTCAACAAAACCAGGTTGAGAGTTGAGAGGGGGTGTGCAAGGAGGAATGGGATGCCAGTGGGAGGCGTGATCAGCTGCAGGAGAGGCCGGCTTGTCGTTGTCGACTGCCGCCGACGCCTGAGCGGTCACAATTTGGCCGCATAGAGCCCCTAAGATGCGATTTTCTGTTTTGCCATCGCGTAAAAAAAATTATTTGCCACATACCTCGTAAAACTGCAGCTATAGCTTTGCCTTGAGATATGGGCCACTTCCGGCCACAAGAGGAGACAATGAGTATTACATAGGGCCTCGTGCCGGTGGTGGCCACAAATACATGATCATTGATCACAAGAAGTATTTCAATTGAACGAGCATGTGATCGCGTTGATCATACGCATCGCCATATCATGAACGCATTGCAAGAGGATACAATGAATAGTCCTACTCAATTTCGAGTTATGCGAGCTAAGTTATTTTACGAAGACCATATGAGCTCAATATAATTCTTGATGACCCTTGATGCCAACATGTCTGAGTTTCAAAGGAACAGCAGAGTTGCAGCAGAGTCGACAGGCTGTAGCATGTGAGATACTCAGCACCTTCAGACTTATCATGATCAGCCTCAGAGTCGAGATTCTGTATATCTCAAGTTTTCAGCCAATTTTTCCCCATAGCACACGATGGCTCCAGGCGCAGTAGAAAGCGACGCTCTGCAAGCAAACAGGAGGGTTTTAAAACTCAGACATGTTGGCATCAAGGGACATCAAAGATCATATTGAGCTCATATGGCTTCGTAAAATAACTTGCCTCACATAACTCATAATTGAGTAGGACTATTTGGCCTATCATCTTGCTGTGGCTTTAACTTGAACGACGGAGTTTTTCTTGTGATTTGACAGGAGGATAAAAGGTAAGTTGGATGCATCTCACTTTACATCATCCAAATCTAGTCGGATCGATCGCACGCACGTTCAAATTATAACTGTAATTGCAAGCGACACTATGCTTACAACATGGTTCCAGCCAACGACAACAGTCAACACCAGCGCTTTCTCCGTCCTGAATGATACCTTCAAAGTTCATGTAAAACACTAGGCTTGTAAATAAAATTGATAACTTTAACCCCTACGCTAACTTGTGTAGCGAATCATCAATTGTACCAGTTTCCATCGATAGGGTAGAGGGAAACCTTGGCGCATGGGGGTTCCTTTTGGGCTTTTTGGATGAGGGACTTCCTTCCAGGACATCGTTCGAGGGTCGTTTGCTACTACTGGGGGATGACCGCGGCGGAGTTATGGGAGGAACACCACTGGCGAGGATTGTGCCGTCAGGTGCGACTTCCGGTTGCATGGCTTCCAATTTCTCTATCGCTTCGTCGACGTAGCCTAAAAAGATAGCGTACTGTTCATGCGCCGCCTCTGTGAGATCATTGAGGCATCGGCGAGGTTGTTTAAGCCTTCTGTCCTTCGTCATGTAGTGGTCGTAGACAAATTGCCCCATCTGTTGTAAGAGGGTCTGGAAAACTCCTTCTCCAAACCATGGCGAAAGATCGTGATCAGAAGACTCAGTGAGGAAACTGAGTTTTGAATGTCTTGCTGTGTTCGAGTTAAAGTCTTCCCATTCTGTCAACAAAGTCGGCTGTGGGCTCTTCTTCTTCCCTGGTGCTTCGTAAGCGAAGCAAATATAGCAGAAGACGTAAAAGAAAGATTCTAGATCATCGAGGTAGTCGTGGGCAGGGAATATAACGCCAGGCTTGTTTGTTTGACTTCGGAGTACCATCATGGATTGAAATGCGCGAGTGCCCTATGTCGAAATTAGGATGCAAAAACGAGTGATGTGAGGTTAACTCACCGTTCGAAAGTCAACTCCTGCAAGGCTTCCTTCTCGGTTGAGCAGAATTGCCATATCAAGGTCGATAATCACGCCCCGGTTACCAACTGGCGCATCTTTCTTTCCCATAAGAATATTATTGATGCTCACGTCTCGATGAAGAATTTCAGCGTTCCAAAGGTTTTGATGTCCTTGATAAATGATCAGAAAGAAAAGGTGTGATGACGAGGGTGTGGCTTACCCGAAATAGCATCCCGGAGGGCGTAAAGAAGCTTTTTTCGGTCGTCAAACTGATGGATGGGTTTGCCGTATCTCTCCAGCAACACTCTGCAAAAATCCCGGTCTCGAAACCCTGGGGTATCGCGACCAATACCCCTTAAACGGCCAACGCTGAACCCTGGTTCCCAATAACCAATCATCTGCCCCACACCGTCGAGTCCCTTGGCCTTTTCCAGAAGTTCCCACTCAGGAGTTCGATTGGCCGAGCGCCAGCAATCCTTTGCCAAATACTCCTCTTTCGTTTTGGGATTGACAACATTCCAGCAGCACGTTCCTCGACCACGGATCGCGCGACGAAGGAAGGACGCCTTCAGCTTTTTGATTTCGAATTCGACCAACTCATTCTCCACGTCCATGGACAGGTACCGTTTGCTGTTACGCCAATGTATGCTTTTATCGAAGCCGAGGGCTACAGGATCTTGGGATGCCAAGGTGAGGATGATGTGAACAAATGAGCGAGGATGAATATGGATGTTGATTTTTCCCGAGAACATAACACCGGCGCGATCGAATTGGAAAAGTTGAATGAATGTTTCTGTTAAGATTGCAGAATAAACGAAAAATCGATTCTCCTGTTGAATAAAACATTGTCTGCACAGGTCACAAACGGTGTTGAAAACGAACAGCGGAGTGAACTCACCGGGCGTAAACGGCGATTTGGATGAGGTTGCTATCGAACGTATAGTTCTTGTCGGTCTTGATTTCAAGGGGGCTGGCGCATGCTCGATAGCTTGGTTTCGATGACAGTTTTGATGAATTCCTCAGCTTGCTAACTGGACAAAAAGCGTCACCAGTTCCGGAGATAAATATGTCGGGGGACGACTTCAATGCCGTATTGCTGACCCCTTCGACATGAGTGAGCTTCCTCGCGTGCGTGTCGTGAGCCTGCCGTGTGGTAAACTGAAAGTACGAGAGAATGCCACAGATCAATTCTAAGAAAGGTTGGTACAGCTTCTTCTCGCAACTTGGCTTCTTTGGAATGCCCTTCCAACGCTTCTGCTTAGTATAGAATCGGGATTTTGCCAAGAAATCGTCCAGTCGCTCATCATCCACCCCGTTAGGGAGGGTGACTCCGAAGTCAGGACCGGACTGGAGCCTATAATTTTCTGAAAGCTCCTCGTGAAGGAAATCCACTGCTGCCTCAACGGTGGCAAACCCACGATCAGCTCCATGGGAGCTATGACTCATGGGAGTGTCCTCAACAGATTCTGATTGGACAGAGCCTGGTCGAGAGTTGCGAGGAGGTGTGCGAGGAGGAACAGGATGGGACGCGTGATCGGAAGAGGTTAGCTGGGCGTCGTCGATCGCCGACGCCTGAGCAGTCACGGTTTGCGCGCGTAGCGTCTTCCTGGATGCCTTCGTTCGTTTTGTCATTGCGCGACAAAAAATATATGCCACATACCTTTCAGAGCTTCAGCTATATAGCAGATATCTGTGGCCTTGACGAAGGGGCCACTGCAGGCCACAAGTGGTGAACAATGAATATTGGCCTCGTGGTGATGGTCGATGGCCACTCACCATGGAGCATGTGATCGCGTTCATCGCCACCAAATTTATTAGCTACTACAGTCACACAGGCTACTAAAAGTACATACCTGCTACTAAGTACTTGAATATACTTAAAAGTGAGTCAAGACGCGTAGCAAACCTTATAATGTAACAGTAATCTTTGAAATTGGGTTAGCATTCGGTTAGCATCTAACGTTACCGTCGGTTCCTCATTTTCAGCGAGATGTTGAAGCATTTGAATCGAAACTCTGTTGAGACAGACGTACATATCCAAGGTACAACCAGGCCCAAAAGGTGCAAAAAGACAACAAACAACACTAGTGATGACAACAAACAAAAGGAATGGGAGGTGAGTTGGAGACGCGCATTTCTAGTTGCAGCCGGCCGGCATCAAGCGGTTCTTCGGCCACGATTGCTTGAACTGTGCCCAGGTGGTAATGTTGGGGTTCGTATATGCCCCATAATATCTACATGAAAGAAGGTGAGGCTACAGATTTGGGTTAGACGAAAGGGGGACAAACGTGTCAATATAGGCCGCAGTTGGGTGGTTGGCAGGATCGCATCCAATATTGATAGAATTCTTGGGTTGATATACCCTAATCCAATCAACGCTCATGGTTGCCGGGAACGTCAACGTATCGAGATTAATATCCCCGAAATTCTGCGAGAATCCCAGGTTGGCAATTATGTACTGTCGAAGGTCGGTAAACGCATGTTTTTGGAGGGAGAAGGGAGACCATCACCATTGGTTCTGTTGGGACTGGCCGTGCACTGATCTCTGTAGCTGCGTCTGGACCCATGGCAGCTACTAAAATGGTCCAAGCCCGTTGATTATCGTTAATCTAGGTAATATAGGCATCATTAAAGCTGTAAGAAAATGTGCCAGCGTCAGAAAAGAAAGATCAAGGCGAACAACAAATCTTTACCCAGGTTTATACTCAAAACCGTAGACGGTATAACATCCTCCACTGAGCTCATAACAATTCGGGTTTGTCACCGACAACCCGCTGGTGGTTTGTTGGAAGGCACCTAGAAAAGGGACGCCTCAACAACAAGCCATTGAAACATGGAAAGGGTGGTAAGTACCCCCTAGATAAGCGTTCAACGTCGTTCTATTAGGGTCGTCGAAAGTGACGACGCCTGTCGAGTTCGTGAAGAGATACCTGGCCTTTGATGGATTTGTAAGTCAAGGAAGTGTCCCAGACTTGATTCAACTTACATTGAAAGGGGCCCATTGCGACGACAAGGAGACCTGACAAATGATATATATGCAAAGAATAGAACGCCTTACAGGAGAAACCTTACCTGGCCAACGCCATTATCAACGATAGCTTCGAAAATATCGATTTCGGGAGCTGAGCGGCCAACATAACTGCCATCCGCTCGCATAGGCCCAGGATGAGACTCGCCCGGGCAAGTGCATGCAGCTGTTCTACCTCGTGAATAAAGATAATTGAAATCAGCTTTATCACCCACATAACCGTTGGCCAGGTTGGTAGGACTATTCGGGATATCGTCAGCTCTGGAGAAAGTTGGAACGTTATAACCGTACCAGCATATTCTGATTACCGGGATCACCGTGTTGGACGGCCGCCAAAGGCGTTGCTGTGCCCGGGTAGGTTTGATTGGGAAGTGTGCCGACATCGCAAGAATCATAACTATACGGCCACTATGATTGGCGTAAGTCGATCGACACGTTCGGATATTGGGCGGCGCATACCAAGCCTTCTACAGTCCCACCAAAGCCAGCGCGTCCTAACAACGATGTTAGGAAGGTTCACAAGAGAGTAGGGGAGATTAACCTAAATTCCCCATTGTCCAACTGCGAAAAGAGCGTGAGCAACTGTTACACTAACTCCGGAAGTGACACTTACATGGCGGGCCAAAATCCACTGTGCCCGTAATGTAAAACTGGTATAAGGGTCGGGTTAAATGAAGTACGCTACCTAATTGTGCTGGAACCAGGAAGCATCACAGACGCTACCAGATAACTGTGAGTGAAGTCAGATTCTTGAAGATTATAAAGTTACGTACCCAAAATGAGACCCCCAGTAAAGCAGAACTTGTTCCTGAGGACTGTGAGGATGCTTTCTTGTCGGATAGGTTACATTTTGACATACCACGTCTGGATCTGATGGAAATGTTGTCAAGCGATAATTGTCAGTATTTGTTGATCAATTTACCATGCCCGACTTGAAACCCAAATTATGGTTGTCCGCTGGGTTTCCCACTTGTTCTAACCTGACCTGCAAATAACCTCCCTTGGTCGTCGCTACGAATACGGTGAGATGCTGACAGGTGCCGAAAGGGTAGCAAAAAGACCTTGTCCGGGGTCATACCACTCTAAATCATTCTAAGATGTGTTAGCCACATGCTGGCATACAAGACCATCCGACTCACAGTCCCCCAGTAATGCAGATCCACAGCTTCCCAAAAGGGGTCATCTCCAGGGTAGAATGTGCGGCCATCCACGTTGAACTCGTCGGAAAAAACTAAAACCATCTCATCACCAGTATGATAAGATTTGGTCGTGTAGGCGCTTTGCGGCGTATCTCGGTCGATGAGACCATGGTTTCCCGGAAGGGCGGGTACTTGGCCGGTTGCATTGATTCCTCCCAAGTTGAATCCCCCTTGATTCGTTTGCTTGTGATCGATGAAATGCGTTAAGATTGGATAGCCTGCCGTGAACATGTCAATGGTATCCAATTGTTGAGACGGAATGATACAAACCGGCGCTGCATTGCACATGAGTTACGTAGGATTGGAAATCATGATAGTGTACTCACAATAGTGCCAAGCAACCGGTGGCAAGGATAGAAAGACATCCAAGGTTTCCTAGTCCACGTACAGTGAAAACTGAACCCCCTTGGTCATTTCGTCTGTCTCGTCGCGGGTCAGGGTTATGAATGACATCGTCGGGTTCGGGCGTAGACATGAGTAAGGGCAGACCCCATTCGTGCGGTGAATGGGATAACGAATACTAGAGACAAATATGGCTTCAAATATAGCAAGGTGATGGCGTGCAAAATACCTTTTCTGATATCGAAGACTGAGGGTTATGGTTAGAAGCTGTTGGCACTGATTGATCCATCAAGACTCACCGGATGGCTAGCAGACGACCGCACGCTGGGGGAAGGGCGTGAGGAGCCTGCTGCTGGGGTGGGAGAAGCTTTCGGAAGCAGGCTTGTTGTCGAAGGTGATGGGTGATTAAAAGGACGGCCGCTCATGATAAATAATGTTGGGGTATTAAGCCAGTTGAGAAGCGCGCTCCTGCGCGGCTTGTCGAGTGTAGGGTTGAAGGAATGCTTAAGGAGGAGCCCAGTAGCGGTGATGACCTAGACGCAGTTTGACAAGATGGCGGCTGAAAGGAAGGTGTTGTTCTGGGAATGCCAAGCCATTTTTTGCGGTGGTAGTGACAGATGGCTAAATTCGTCCATAGCCCCCGTTCCTGAAACCAAAATGGAGAGGGAGATGGCAAAAAATCGGGAATCTTTTATAGTGCACGACAGCATTCAACAAGATCCAGACACGAACGTCTATTGAAAGAGTGAGCGGGGAAGTGGTATAGAGGACAGAGTCTGACCTGCATAAACTTGTCGGGTCCAGCCTGAGGAGCGGCAGCAGTGGGAACCAAGGGCCCAAGGGGCGCTCTCATCGACTAAATGGGATTGTCCCATGAACGTTGATCGCATCACTCAATAATTGTTGTCCAGAGTTGGACTTGAAAGTATGCATGTCGTCGGGAGGATTTCGGTGGATGAGATGGTGGAAGAAGGAAGGAACGTCGATATGTATGTATCGTCGTACGTGTCACTTGGTTACGTTTGCGGCTTGGGGCTCGCCAAGACTGCCCGACTTCCTGCTGCTCAAACACACTACAGCCGTTTCGGAAAACCTTGTCCACGTGTGATTTGATGCAATGGAAAATATAATAATTCAAAAAATTCAAAAAAACGAGTCTAGGGCTTTTTGTCGCTTTTTTGTCAGTCTAGCATCCGTCTGATGGTCGATGTCGACTCCAAATGCATCCTATAGGGTGTATCAAACGAATCGAGCCTTTTCAGTGCAATTTGAAACTGAAACGCTATGAAGGTGCATTTGATGCTGCCCGTGACGCGGACGACAAATCGCAAACAACACCGACGGTTCGACATCGCGAACGCCCGAGAAGCGCCAGAGCATACTTGGAGGAGAGGAGAACACAGGATATGAACCAAATGTAGCAGTGAACGCACGCCTTGAGTGGCAGAGGGCAGTGGCAGATTTGGTGCGCGTTCCTCAGCCATCTACCAACCGTCCTTACCCCGGAAACATTATTCAAGGTCTTCTCCAACACACTCTTTCCAGTTGGTATGCACTCGGAAAGATTTCTATGCCTCATTAATCATTCATCATCCCCCCCTTCTGGCCCATCGCTCCTGGAGTCGTGATGCACCACGCACACGGTGACGCACTCCCTCGTGTGTAGCGCTCTCATGGATTCCCACAACATCTGCAGCACAAACACACCGAGGGCTCCATGGTTAGCGTGATTCGGAGAAGCTCTACCCGATGCAAGAGAGCAGATTTCTCGAGTTAGAACATGCGGCGTTGGCAGCTGTCACAACTCTACCATCCTCCCTCTCACCTTGCCTCCCTCCCTCGGTCATTCTTTCCAAATGAATTTCTTCTTCGATATCTAGAGCCTTATGCTGGTCACCTTCCCCTCTTCCCCTCTTCTTCGTGAGAGGTTATCATCCTATACAGCCAGCTGTATATGATCCAGTCCTCAGTGACGACGCTCGGTGCAGTTACAGCGATGTTAGATAGACTACTGCTCATACATACATCTCAGCATTGTCGTAAACAATCTATTACACTCGTTCACGACATCTTACGGCTCTTTCGCGGCATTTTTGCATTTTCTGAATTTTTGGATTTAGTTGATTTTTCGTCACATCAAATCACGCGTAGTCAAGCTTTTCCGAAACGGCTGTACACAAGAGGTGTCAGATCCACGATCGGCGTACATCGTTCTCACGGGGTGGGGGGTAGGGGGTACTACCAAAAGCGGACAGCGGCAGGGCGACGGCAGATCATCAAGCCCAGTCAAAAATGACTCGGGTTATTCCGAGGTAGATCTGATTGCCTAGAATTGAAGCGATGTACAGTGTTTTGCTAGGCTCGTGACCAGCCGTTTCTTCAAACTCCGCAAGCTACGTTCAGAAACGGCTGGGAGAAACGAACACTCTTTGGCAGGGTCACGCTTTTGTGACACGGAACTTAGTGAAATTTCATGGTTCACACTCTGTACAACGACAGCGCGACTCGACCGCTACTCACCCCTTGCTCTGAGTCTTGATCATGACCAAGGGGATCTTTCTATAACTTTCCATCCTCACGATCTCGTTTAAAATCTCCCTCTGGCTCTTTTGCAACACTCTCATCCACCACCATGCATTTGCCAATATCTTCAACTGCCGTCGCTGCTGGACTTTCGAGGGGTGGACTCAGTTTGGTTGGGGGTTTGAGAGTTGCAGGACCTGGCCACAGATTAGTTGGGTTTTCAAGAGTTGCAGGACCTGGCAACTCAGTTGGTGGCCAGATCCTGGTATTTGGTGTTTTGTTGGTTTCAGTAGAGTCCACACAGGTATTCTCGCATGACATTGAATCGAAATTGGGATTGCGTGGACTGTTGTCAGCTTTTCCGAAATATGTCGAGAGAGTGCCTAGAAGATCTGCAATATGCGCATGAAACAGTCCTTCGTGGCCAGTTTGGTTCGAGGGCGTGTAATCGGGTGATGGACAGCTGGTCACCGGCAAGAAAATGTACATGCTCCGCAGCTCCGTGGTGATCCCTATCGAACTTGTCAGACAAATGTCGTCATAGCCGCAGTCCTCAGTCCTCGCAAGGTGTCGAAAAAAATCTACTTTTTCAACTCTACTGTAATCACATTATTTGAATTAAATAATCTATCTAAAGGTGTAGCCAGAAAAACTTTTTTTTGTGATGTTTTGGATGGGTGTTTTGAGGTGGGTGAATGTTTCGCGGAAATTTCTCTAAGTCAGCGTCACACGCAGGGGTCCCTGCCAAACCGTGTTCATTTGTCCCAGTCGTTCTGAGGCGCATTCCTCGTGACGACGTGACGCCGTCCCAGCTCGGCGTCACCGCTCAGCACCTTATGTCAGCCACTCTCTCTGGCCCTCGTCACAAGCGCTCTCTGCGTTTCCTCCTCCGGCCTCGCTCCACCTCGTCACCACGCTTTGGCTGGTGGCTGCCCGTCGTCGTCACATCGGTTTGGCGTGGGCGCGGGCCACCTGGCTCGCCATCCCCGCTCGGTCCTCCCGTTTCCTTTCAAACTCAAGCTCACATCGCTTCCACGTCGGTCCCTGTTTGCCTTACTACTACCCTCACGCCTCTTTTCTTTCGCATCCAAGCTGTACTCTCCACTTCCTTGCCCGTCCCTAGCTTCAACGCCTCCGCTTTACAATGTGACCCCTCGCTTCCTGCTCGTTCCTCCACCCTAGTGACCACACACTTGCTTCTTGATGTTTGGAAGGTCGGATTTTTGGTATTGGGAGCGTTTGGAAGGCATTGTGAGCTAAAAATTGAGAAGGGTTAGTAATTTACTAAACTGTATATGTAGCCATTCCATAAATAGCCGTATCAAAACCCCATACATGCTTTCAGAGACGTGTTTGAACATAATAGTAAAAATTGCTGCCCCCATTATGTCTGAATTACTGTCGGAATCATGGTTGCCGCACTAAGTGGCCATTGCACAATTTGCATGGTGAGGGAGAAGACGTGGTAGCGGCTGGTCCTGTTTTCAAGTTGCTCGAGTCCTTGCTTGTGAAATCAATGATTGTGTTCATAGGCAGCTCACCCCCCGCCTCCTCAAAGTCGAGCGTGTCCAGAGTTAAGGAACACTCACTGTCACTCAGACTGGGGCAGCTCGATTGGCATCCAGGGAGGCCATTTGACCGGCAACAATTGGAGACTCCCTGGGCTGAATAGTATCCGTCATTGTTGTGTACGAATTTGCACCATGCCGTTTAACCGTCCTTTTTCTGCGGCTGTCCTGGTTTCCATACTTTGAAGCTGGTGGGTCAAAATCCCCTCATGAAATTTCCTCTTTGTTGACAAAACTGTGCACAGCCATGTCTTCGGTATTCTTGATTTCTTTCACTTTGTCCAAAACAGACTGACATTGCCAACTGGCAATCCGTAGCTCCGATTTGTGCATTAAACCAACCCCGTAACCCCCATAATTTTTTTTTTCATTGTTACCATTGAGTATCACCAGTACTTACTTACCTCGGATTTGCCTCGGATGACCACGCTACCAATCGGCTCCAGTGTACTGTGTCCACTATTCTCTCCTACTTCTCTCCGCCATATGTGCTAATAAAAATTTCAGACATGCACACCTCGTTCTCTTCAAGTTCTTGAACAAAGTGCAGTCTGGTGCGGCTCGAGCTGGTATACTTAACTTGAAGGGTTCAAAAACAGTGCGTCTTTTTTTTGCCGACTTCGCATTGCCGCCTCACCAGGCTGCCCATTTTTTATATATAATCACCAGCAATGGAGATGGACCAAACCCGATGACGATGAATATATTCCAACGCCCCTCCCACGCCGAGCAAGAGCTTCTTAATGACCAAGGCGTCCGGGAAATGCAAGACGCGAAACTCCCGCAGAGATGTGTCCCAAATGCGCTCCCAGTCATTGCACAGGAGAACATCAGCTTTGAAAAAATGTCTGAATGGAAACGACATAATGCGGAGGGTTGGAACATTTCTAGGATTTTCGTGATGACCTGGAGCACTCCTTAGTATCAAGAAATAATAAATAAAACAAGACCATATGTGTAGCGTATGGGTTCAAAAACACTCCTAAACGACTCGTCCGTAATCCAATCCCGAAGCAGGACATTAACCGCATACCCCCGTCGGCTCCCCGTCCTTTACCCTCCTGCATCCCTGTCCCAGGAAAATACTCTCCAAATTTATGAAAGATACAGGTCCATTCGCATAAAATGCCTCTTCGAAGCCATCTCCGTGATGGCAGTCGATGTAGAGGATGTGGGGGCAGGTATGTAGGAGCTCGAGGATGCCGAGGACGATGTCGTTGATGTAGCAGAACCCAAAGACTTCGCGTTTTTGGCGCGGTGGAGGCTGCCAGCCCAGTCTATGGCAATGTCCGCTTTGTCGGAAGTTGTGCATCGGAAGTTATGCATTGAGCAGTGGCTGTCGAATGCGGGGATGTCTTCTCCTACGAGAACTGGGTTTGTGGGTTGGAGGGGTGTGTAAAGATCGAGATGAAGGGCTACGTACATCTGGTTCTGTGGTAAGTTAGCTCTTCCGACGTTTCTGGCGTTACTTTGTTGAGAAAGTGGACATATTTTTCTGTGTGGAAGGAGGTCATTGTTTCGGGAGAGGCGTTTAGGTCTCTATTGGAAGGAGATGATCTAAACATTGTCACCGTAGTATAAGACCAGACTGACCAAGACGTGCAGATTCTACAACATGCCATAGGCCAGCCCCAAAGTTTTTCTGGCGCCAGCAACGAAGAGTAGCTTGTGTTGTGCTGATCTCGTTGCCCTCGGCAAACAGCCAAAATGGCTAGCAAACGCGCTCCGTCAGCGAATTTCGCAATGATGATTACTGTACTGACTTTTGTACACTTTCTCCTTGCTTTCTCCGCAAGCAGTTTGCCATCGGGTTTCCGAGCAGGAAAGGATCACATACTCGCGTGCATTTTGTAGCGCCTCATCGATGCGAGTCTTTACGGTGTCATAGACGTGAACGGTGCCAGTGGTGGCAGGGCGCCTGAGGGCCAGCGTGGGATCCCAAGCGTTTTGTACCTCTCGGATGCGCAAAGCACCAAAAAACCCTTCTTGATCTGAGACTGTAAGAAAGCGGTGATTAAATGCTCTACTGTAACACAAGGGTACTTACTGCTCCAATACGAGTATTTGGAATGTACTTGCCTTGACGGTGTTTTTGCATTGCCCAGCGCTAAAATCGATAAATAAGAGTAGGGCATGCTCATCGACGATGTTGTCTCGGAGCTTGCCTGACTCAAGAGCTTCCTTCTGGCAAAGTGGAGATGAGGATGTAAAACAAAAACGGTAGCTGTGAAACTTACATGCCATGACTTCACAATAGATTTTTGGGTCTTTCTCCCTCCCTTCCTTTGGTTGGCTTCCGTTCTTTGAGCAGCTGACACGTGTACAGTCGTCTGAAACCGTTGATAGATTGCTAGATGACATGGCTTAATTCTGATAGGAAAAACAATCAGAGGAAATTCGTACCGCTGTCATCATTGAGATCCTCCATGTCCTCCAACTCTTCATCTTCATCCCCGTCTTCGAGGCCACCAGTGTCGAGGGCCCCGAACACAGCTTCAGCCACTCCCTCTACATCGTACTCCTTCGCTAACGCTTCGTCGTCGACGTCAAAGTCAGCTTCAGGGGCTTCTTGCTCAGTCCGGCTACTTGATGGACTCAAATACTGATCCGCTTGGTGAGGTCGCGGGGGTATGACAATGGAAGGGGCATCTACTTAGGGGCATTCTTGTTAGGGAGCGAGGATTTGATGGCTCCTTGAACGGGAAACCTGTCAACGCGTGTATTAGAAAGAATTGGTATAAAAAAATGGACGGAAAAAACACACCAATGGCGGATGAGCGCGTTCTGAAGGAACCCGAGGTTGGCACGCGTTGCAAAATGAATATTGAGGTGAGAGCATGCTGCCTGCAAGGGCTCCGTCTTGCTGAAGGATGTGAGAAGAAGTGGAGGGCAACAAGCAGAGGACTTACAGGTGGGCATAGTACGCTTCTTTCCAGACAGACTGCCATCGGGTTCTCGAGCAGCGTGGAGAAGCTGGGGGTTGATTGGGACATCGGCAGATGAAGGCGGTGTTGATGGAAGCACTTAGCAGGGGAACGCCGGCATTTGACGCTGTTGATGCGGTGGGCGTTCGTGCCTGGCGTCAAAGCCTGCAGGGTTTCGTTATCGTCATTCCGGAGGCTCAGCGCTCATGTCGCGTGGGATCAATGTGCATAGAGTAGTACGGAACGCGAATAAATAACGGAAAAGGTGGAAAGGGTGGTGGTACAGAGGTAGAGAGACGAATACCCCACGCGTTTAGGTGAGCGTCCTAGCGGTCACCAGCGTATTGTGACCGCCCACCAACTTTGGGACCCCGTCACCAGAATCTGGTGACATGGCAGCTTAGAACCCCGCTGGGGTCTCCTCGTTCTGAGGTGTTCTTATTTTTCGCAGTCCGCCTGATGTTTGACCCCACAACAAAGCCACAACAAATGACAAACACCTCAGAACGACTGGCTGGCGAGTCTAGTGTTTTGCATGTGAGATTGGAATCCAAATCTCACGAAAAGTTGTTTGTTCTTGTATTAGTTGTAATGTGTGATGTTGCCTTCCTCGGTGTCACAGCGTTGAACGTTGAACTTCCTCTGCCAGAGCGCTCTTAGTGAAGGTCACGGGTAGCCGATAAAGGATCTAGTCTTCCGACTAGATCCTTATTTCTTCAAGTGGAGGAGTCCCCTCCCTTGGAACTTGGTTGGAACCCGCATTTATGTCGATGATTGAATGTTGATTCTAGTGTTGCCGTCGAATCGAAGTGACTTCGAGGTCACCTTGACTCCCCATCAGTCACAGACCACAAGAACAAACAAGTTTTCGTGAGATTTGAATTCTAATCTCACATGCAAAACACTGTAAGGTGTCGTTTTATCGACAGAATTCTATACAAATAGATTTGAGTTCGATCCAATTCGATATTACACGATGTAAGCCATGTACACAGTGCGGTTTTTAGTGTGGGTCAGCCTTGCAAATCGCCTGAAATATATCTAACTCGATTGATGCTCACACATGCCACGCAAATCGACCATAGTCACTGTGACTCGGCCTGATCGGAGTTGATTTTCACCGGGCATCAAGTTTCAATCTCAGCGGTAGCGTTGAACGTTCACTGATGCTGAGCACTGAGTCCTCAATCACAACAAATTCCGACGACCTCGCCGCCATCACCAGCCATTGTCTAATCCGCTTCTTGCAACACCGGTACCATTCATTGATAATTAAAATTCAAATTATAATTCACCCTTGGACCAGGGAACTGACCAAGGAATATTAATGACCCTTCTATCATTTACATATATCTATGACGAAGGAATGTAATGTAGAGTAGTTTTTTCTTCCTCGCCGCACTTATTGAGGTTTTCTGGGCTACCATGCCGGTGGAGCCGCACTGATCTCAATGAGCGTTCCAATTGGTTGTTGACGTGGGAATGCATAGGGTCGGCTTATTTCCTATGTACGCCGATCGTGGATCTGACACCTCTTGGCTGTACAAGTCGCAAGCTCACAACATACAGCCTTCTGCAACATTTTAACTTAGTGACTAGCACTGGACAAGCACTAGTATTGGACATAATCGTTACCTCCCGCGTTGAAAGCCGGTAAAGGGCGTACTATGCGGGTCAATTCTCATTTATATATTCAGAACCTATCGTTGACTCTGACGGGTATGAAGGGGTATTAAATCGTGGCCAGTCGAAGGGAACACATAGTCGCATAACCAGAAGAGGAAGTCTAAACCTTGGATCTCGCAGTTCAAGATTCGTTTATGAAGAAGCCAAGAAACGTCCAGGCCCGACAACCCTCATTTGACATGGACGAAACCAAACCTGCCATCTGGAGTGCCATCTACGGAGGTGAGCCGTATCTGAACACCTTCGCTGTACAGTTTTGGATTCTCCGAGAATGGTGGGAAAGGTTCATTCATGCCACCAGCAGACGATGCCGAAATAACGTGTAACAGGTTCCCCGGATCGAAGAAATGGGTCGCCTGCGGCTCCTTGCTTTTCGAAGTACGCAAGAGTGTAACAACAATAATGGTGATGGTTAAGAGGCTGACGAGTGTGGGCGCAAGGAGGACGGCGGGCGCTGTTTTCGTATCTTGACTCCAGCCTATCGTCTCCGTTTTGAAGGTGCCATTGACCGCGATTCTCATGTTTTGCGGGATAACACTGGAATTTCCTGGGAATAGGCGATTGTCGCTTTGCGAATAGACTGTTCGAAGGAGCTATGAAGAATATCGTTATTGAGGAAACCGCAAGAGTATTTTGACATTATTGGCTCACCGTGACACTAAACTCCAAGACACCCCTGACATACTCGCTCTAAAAGAAGCATTTAACGATCTTCTTGAAAAGATGCTAACAAAAACTCACCAGGACATTATTCAAAAGATCCGGAGAAGGTGGCAAAGCCGCTAGGAACGAGGCCACCGTGTCACCGACTGAATTCCCAGTTAAACTCTGGCCAATCACCAGACTTCGGAGGAGCATGGAAAGAGTAAATTCGCCAACCCAAGGAGCATCAGTAGCACCCCATGGTCGTGACCCATTGATGAAACTCGGGAAAGAGGAGTTGAAGAATTTGGTGGCATCGTTGTAGTCAACGATTATCTTGGTGAGCCTGGGCGAAATTGAACAGATGGTGGTATTTATGAGTTTGTATTTTCCCGAGCCCGTAATAATGAAGTCTGGCAAGATAAATCATGGTTAGGAACTAGACGGGAAAGAGTAGACGGAGTACCCCAGCGTTGTTTCCCATTTTCAGTAACGGGACAAGAGATACCAAAAACTGCGTCGAGATTTGAAGACGTTATAGCTGGTCCTGAATGAATGGAAATCAGCCAAAGGAACAATATCTATTGAAAAACCTGAGTGCTGACGAGTAAAGGAAGGCGAAGTCGCATTGACGCAAAGAACTCGCATTTGTGCCAGGGTAATGGTGCTGTTGAAAACCGGTTGGCTCGCGGAAAGGATTTGCATCGACGGTGAGGAAGAGGCATCGAGCTCTTGTTGTTTACAGCTGATATCAGATGTAAAACCCTGCTGGGTCATTGAGAAGCTCATTGGAAATCCCGTGGGCCGGTTGGTCAATTTCTCGATGATGACGTTTGCAGGCACGATTGAGCCCCACGTAGTCAGCGCCTGACTTTGTAGTTGAGAATAACTGGCGGGCATAATGCCATCTGTTAGTGATGTAAGCACATGTAGGACGTGAAGAAGATATATGTACTAGTTGAATTGATATAAGAGATCTGATTGAAGTTGAGGATGCTTGGTAAGGAGAAACGGGTGCTGATGGCAGTGGAACCGCTCGCTTCGACAAGAGGCATGACGTTCGTCAAAAGGTCTGTAAAGTTGGTCATCTATATCAAAAAGAAAGAGGAGACGACATTGTGAAAGTATACCAGGCGTAACAACGTTTTGATTATCAACCATTAGATTCTGAAAATCCGGGCTGGCGAGATCGAGCTCAAAACCTTCCATAGCAGCTTCCAGGGTGATTGGCTTCGGCGTTAATAATGTCGCCCATCTAGTAGCCATCCCGTCGTAAGACGTTGACAGTGAGTAAAAATCCTTTCGACGGAGGCTACACTCACCCAGCCGTTTGAGCATTAACAGCCAGTGTACAGATGACAGCTCCAAGAGTCCACTCTATGCGACGCACGTTGAATATCGGCGATGTTGCGGCCAGCTTGATTCCAGAGGTCATCGTATACAAAGAGACAGAGTCGTTCGGCCGGGAGACGAATCTTGCCAGCGCATATCGAATTGATAGCGTGTAAAAACTAACTCTGGCGATGAGAAAGCGCGGGGGTGAAAAAATCAACGCGTACTCACAAGCCAGAGATCGCAGATAAGAATGATGCGAAGAGCGTTGCGACCATGATTATAGGTTGCACATTTCCCTTCGCAGCGACGGCGAGATATGCGGGGAGGGGAACGGGTCTGCTACGTGTGATCCCGAAAAAGGTCCATCCAAAGATAAGGAGAGCTGTCTGGACGATAAAGACACCTGTCGGTGCATAAAATCGTAAACTCAGGAACTTGGGCTTTCTGGAATAAAGATTCAACGGCAGGAGAACCACAATAAACAAGATCACTTACTGTCGTCGCCGGGGGGTCGACTTCCAGTTTTCAGAATCTGCGGTTTCCAGCATGGGTTGCTTCTCCATAGAGATTGCTTTGGTGCGTGGGTTATAACGCAGTGCCTTGAGTAGGTAGGATGTCATGAAGGGGCAGGGTTATTAAACCCTTTGCATGCCAAGCCGTCGATAGACAGTTATATTGAGGTCCACAGCACCGCAAACGCAAAAAAGCGCCAACTCCTCTGGATTCGGATCGCACCCACTAATTATGACAGAGTGCACCTGCCGTTATATAAATTACCCAGGACACAAGAAAACCAAAAATTCGCTGCCAGTGTGCTATGAGTTGTTCGCCCAACGGATTGTTCAATTACCTGTCGTAAAGCGTTCTGTTATCATTTTGACATTTATGGCTGGATAAGGAAAGTTCGAGGGCCATGGTCATTTTGATAGGTGGACGGTTCGGCCATTTCGCCGATAAGGCCTCGAGGCACGCAGGAACCTGCCCATGTAACATGTTGCCGAAAAGTTAGAGAGGCACAAACTTCGGGGTGGTGACTGTGCAGTCAATCGGGCGCTCCGAGATCAGCACTACTGCTGCTCGGACACCTCGGTTTGCTCGGTCAACTCTAATAGTAGTCATCGTCAATGTCATTTCACGTGAGTTAAGCCAAAACCTTACCGTACGCTCAGCAGTGTAACGGTTGTTGTCTTTAGATTTTAACTAAACAAGCCAATTTTTGTGATGGGGCCGCTAGTCAGAAACAAAAAACTTTTGAGTAGTGTACGATGCTTTCCAATTAGATAGAGAGGCCAGATGCTATTGACAGTGAAACATTATGTGGGGGGAAAGCGCGGCCGCATATCCTAAGATGGGTATGAGAGAAATTGTTGCACTCTGAAAGACAGACGGGAAGTGGAGATATTCATGGGCGTTTGTTCACCACGGGCAAGGAGGCACTCAGTTTCTTGCCCATGTTATCCAAAAAAGTTGTACCAGGTGGTAAACCATTCTTTTCCGCCAACTTCTCAAATTCCAAGACTAATTCAATCACATCCTCGCCATACTCTTCGCCAAATTGCTGTAGGATCCGCTCTCGGCTCAATCCCGGATGATCCCCCATGCGGTTGAGAAGATATTCAGCAATAACTTCGACCCCTTTTTGTGAGCGAGCGGACATAGCATCCCCACGCATGGTGCGGAAGGTAAGCTTCAAAAACGGGGAAGGGACCTCCACCCGGATGGGACGTTGAACTTCATCGAAGAGGAAGTAATCGGCTTCAACATCGCCGCTGAGAAGCGAGATCTGCCTTTGCAGAGCCGGAGACCGCGGATGGGAGGGGTCTGGGGTTGCAAACCCCATAGCGCTAATCGAGACAGAACCGGAATCGTTGATAGGTAGGGAACGAAGATGATCCGGTACACTGGGATACTGCCAGAATGGATCGTTGATTGTACCCTTCAGCCTTTTCGAAACTTTCTGTTTCCCGCAGTTTTTTTTGTGGGTTCGCCAGTCTTCCTTCTGACATTCCCCTGTGGTAGCTGTAGTATTGTTCAAATATTAAGAACAACAAAACTTACTGGGAGCAGTAGTGCACCGTAAAATTGAGCTTCGCTTTACAGGCACTGCACAGCATGAATTTTTTGTCGCCTTCAAACATATCGGGACTTTTGCCACAATTTTCGCAACGAATGACAGGTTTGGAGGGGGCTGATGACATTGTTTCCCCCCATACCCTTGCAAGACCGGGTTCAGCCGTCATCATCTTGGTGACTGGGTCCATTCCAGGGCTGCCGTGGGCGAAGTCACCCATGACGGATAGCCCTGTTTGCACGGCGAACAAAGCTGATAGAAGCACCCTTAGCTTACAAGTTTCACGCATCGGGGGCGTTTTAGACTCACCCAAAAACTCATTCCTTTCGGCTGTGAGAAGCTGAGATATGTGCGTATTTTCTGTGAGATCTGACGCATCCACGGCCCCCGCCCACCACTGACTCGGAAGAGTGTAGAGAGCTTCCGAATCTGCCTCCTTCAAGTTCTCGTGGAAATTGCTGATAAAGGCGACAAAGCCTTTTCCACGGTCCTTCAACATCGAACTGACACTGATCTCTGGACACAGCGCACGCGAGTCCTCGCCAAGAACGGCGAATTCGCAAGCTGCTTGCAAACCCTGCATAAGATGCTTCTTGCGCTCTTTTTCCTCCACCAATGCCCACGCTGTGCGAAAATCCGTCATCATGACATCCCACATCTCTCGCGTCACCTGCTGGTATTTCAGGGCCCGTCTTGTAATCTCTTCGCATAAAGCAGAAGAGTCGTTCTCTCCCAAAAAATCCTGAATCCTGTCTCGGAACCCGGCGTAGACATCATGACCAGACAAGGAGCGAAGCCCCTTTTCCCAGTCCTTATTCCAGCGGACTGGGTCAGTCTTGACGCTTGTAATTTCGAACTTTTCAGAAAATATACCGAGATCGGGAAACCTAGAAGGCGCGGTCATATTATTCGGTGTTGAGTCGGCCATATTGAGAGGAAGTGGAAGGGGGTCCGGAGGAGGAAACAAATTGTACCCGACGCTTGGTTGACGACGCGTCTGTCGCGTGATTATTTGTCACAATATTCATCACGCGTCTTGTCACGCTTTTGAACGTTGTCGACGCGGGCTTCGTGCTCATTAATCATTGGTCGATGATCTACTGTCCAGACTCCACTGCCAATGCGTTCTCATCGGAAACTCGGAATTCCGCTCGGAATGATGAGGAACTCATGTCGGAGGAAAGACCGCACAAGTTTCTGTCATGGCTTCCCATCTCAGGTCGTGCGCGTGCGATTCATTAGCTAGACTCCGGAATTTCTCCAGGATAAAGAAGGCTTTGGGCAGGGTTACCTTGGAATTTTACAGCACTTGAATTACCTACTCTCCCAACACCTTCAAGCGCACATACTCGACACCTTCGTCGAACAATGGTCAACCTCCAGGACGACGTGGGGGATACTATGGAACCAGATAGAATTTGCAGCGGTACTGTTAACGTTGCTTTAACTGATTCCCTTCCCCCCGAGCTCCTTGCATGCATTTTTGAGATGGCGCAAATTATGTCGCTGCCGTCTGGAGGTCTCCCACGATTTCGACGCTTTCCCTTTATTATTTCACAGGTTTCACGGTTCTGGCGTCATGTCGCCCTTGGATGCGCCGTGTTGTGGTGTAATGTGGACATTTCACCCCCCTGGACGCGTTTAGCCGGCCTTGTGTTTTACCTCGAAAGGTCAAAATCATGCTTGATTGATCTAACGCTCACAATTCCCTCCTCTCAAGACGACCTTGATGTATCCAACGTCGACGATCTGCTTTCCATCGTGAACCTGCAGTATCATCGTTGTCGTACAATCAACATTTCAGGGACTGTGCATAAAATTGCACCAGCGGTAATGAAGATCCTCACATCCATGCACCTTGGTCAATACCCCAACATGGAGGGAATTGTAGTGGAGGGCAGTGAAAGAGATTCAGGACCTGATATGAGTCACCCACACTCTCAGATTTTCATTTCAGGCGCCCCAAAGCTCGCCGATGTGCGTCTTGGAGGGATCGGGCTGCTGTATTTCCAGCCTCCTCTTGGAACCGTTACGGAGCTTCATTTAGCTAGGGAAAAGCGGTCAATCCCATTTAGCGATTTTTCTCGGATGCTCAAAGCCTGTAGCGCCCTGACGACTTTGGCCATCTATGATGACTTGGTTTCCGATTGGCCCACTCCTCTACAAATCCACGACGTCCCATCCCTTCGCCATCTGCACATATACGGCAATATGCTTTCTGTATCTCAGCTTTTGCTCTCTGTGTCGGCTCCTGATTTGGAAGCCCTTTCCATAGCTCCGGTTGTCGCTTCAGACCTAAAGTTGATGTGCACGGAGGGCAAGCGCAACAACAAAGCATGGTTCCCTGTGTTGAGGTCGCTCACTCTCGTGCCTCCCCACCCCGATGCAATGAAAGCGATATCAGTTGCCTCGGAATGCTTCCCCACCACTCAACTTCTTATCCTTCCCAAGTTCTACCCTGAATTATTGGTTGAAACTCTCGGACGCAAATCTAACGGCCTTGACGGCACTCACTGGCCTCATCTTGACGGCCTTGCTATTCGAGAAATTCAGGAGAAAAACGAAACAGCGGTATATTCGCTTATCGACTCTCGACGAGCTGCAGGCGACCCGTTGAAAAAAATATATGTAGATGTTGTGTCAATCAAGGTGATGACCCGCTTAAAATGGTTGGAAGACCAAATGTTGGTGGTAGAATCGGACCCTTGGGGACGGCAACAAAGCAACGCGTTACACGCCTACGATCGGGATCGTTTATATGGTGAGTTCAAACGAATAATACTTGTTTTTTTCTCATTCCAATGGACTTTACAGCTTGCATTGGGGCCCATTGAGCATATTTTATCACAATCGCCGGCGGGCCGGACCACATATTTATAGAGTCAGTAACGATCATTTCATCTGCACCCAACGCCATCACACAAACGTTCTTCAGTCCCCTCCCCTTCTCAAAGTTGTCAAATCACCAGATGCATGCAATATCCCGAAACAGTACATCGGACTTGAAGTCCTCATCATCCCACTCAAACCAAGTTTCCCCAATCGATGCCCTACCACCGGAACTGTTAGGATGCATTTTCGAAACGACACAAGCCATGTTGCTTCCTTCGGAAGATTACTTTCGTTGCTTCCCGTTCATACCTGCGCAAGTATCACAATATTGGCGGCAAATCGTGCTGGCAACACCTGTCTTGTGGTCAAATGTGGATATTTCACCCCCTTGGGACTTGTCCACCATACAAACCTACATCGGTAGATCCAAGGAGTCTTTGATAGACTTACGGCTTTCCTTCGACTTCTGTGATTCGGACCAGCATCCCTCCATTGAGTCCGCTCATTCACTCACCATCATCCTTCGTCCTCACTACCCTCGGTGCCGTACCATTGAGGTGTCTGGGGTTACCCAAATCATCCCCGCTATATTGGTGGTGTTGGAGTCGATGCAGCACAGCACGTACCCCCACCTTCGACGCTTTTTGGTAGAGGGGAGAGAAAAGGCCGAGGCTGACCATAGTGTGTTTACTCTAAAAGACACTCCGAGGCTCACGGATGTGCGTTTGCGGGGTACGGGGTTGAACTACTTCCGCCTTCCGCTTACCAACGTCACTGAGCTTCATCTGGCGCCGGTGAGGATCTCGCTCCCTTATGCGGCTTTTTGCGCGATGATACAATCTTGTTCTGCATCGCTGATCACGCTGGTCATTTATGATGATCTTGTCTTCGGCCTCGCGCCATTGCGCGTGTACGATATGCCCTCCCTACGCCGCATTCACATCTACGGAATGATGCTTGCGGTGTCTGAGCTTCTGCTCTCAATCTCAGCTCCGGATCTGGAAGAGATCTCCATTGCCCCATACACCAAGGCTGATCTCATCCTGTTGGAAGAAGACGTCATGCGCAAGACATCTCCACGCTTTCCGAAGCTGAAATCACTCACACTGACGCTTAGTCCGACCTTCACAGAGGTAATTGAATCAGCGTTCGATCGAGCGGAATTCTGTTTTCCTGGAATCAAGACCCTCGTTCTGCCCAATTTTTACTGGCCGCTCTTGTTACAATGCCTGACCCACTCCGTAGTACTTCGCTGGCCTCAGCTGAATAGCGTCGCACTTCGGGCACTTGATGACAATATCGATGTGCTTCGCCAATTTATTTTAGACCGCCAGGTGGCAGGAGCACCCATCACGACGTTGTATTTCGACGCAGAATCGGTTACGAAATTGGTTCATTGCGAAGATTTGAGGCAGAAGGTTTCTATAGTAGAGGCGGATCCTTGGCTGGCCGGGGTCCGGCCCGCCGGCTACTGCTATGCAATTTTAATGCTTCAATGCCAGAAACCCAGAAAAAAAAAGTATCATTCGTCAAAGTCACCGTATAATCTATCCCAACCGTACGAGTGGTTCGGCTCAAACCAAAGCTGAAAGAATCTAGTCATCACCAAGGAACCGAGACTTTTCCTCAGAATAAAACGCAGCGCTCTGTTGAATCGTAGATATAGAGTCACAACCAAGTCACAACTCCTGTCACTTCAGGCAGTGACGGATATGAAGGGCCACATAGGTGTAAACATAGGCACTAAAAACTGGAGAATAGACCAAAACCAGTGTTCCCCTAACATATTTGCTCTCATTTCCTAAGTTTGGTGATAGAATTGTATATCCAATTATAAAACAAACTTACAATAAAAAAAAAGATCAGATCCAAAAAATGATTGAATAAATATGATCTAAATTCATATTTAGAATTTGCTGAACTTCCTGGGCCAAGATTTTAGTGTTAATCTAAATATGAACTCAGATGATATTTATTTGTTCATTTTTTGGATCTGATGCCTTTTTTTATTGTAAGTTTGTTTTATGCATATGATGGATGTACAATTCCATCACCAAACTTAGAAATTGAAAGTAAATATACCAGGACTAGTGTTTGAAAGTTAGGTTAGTTAACCAGAAAATAACTGGAAAATAACCGGACCTTACCGCAACACTAACCTAACCGTGGTTAGGGTTAGTTGATTTCGAAAATGGAATAACCGGTTATAACCAGCCCTATTATACACCTTCAAAACGCACTTGAGAACATTGAAAACACTTAAAATTTGACTAAGTTACAGTCAAATCTGTAAAATATCACTCAAATGTGTAGACTTTCAAGGATAATTGCATAAATATGTCAATTCTTCACCGATTTTAGCGTGCTTGGGCTCGTTTTAAAGCTAGAATATGCAGAAATAATATCTATCAAGATACATATGAGCATATTTGCCTTGTTATAACTGATTCTTTATTTTTCGGTCCTAACCAGTTAGTAACTGCAAATAACTGACCGTAACCAGTTAGTTGCAGTCCGGTTAGGTTATTTTAGGTTTCGGGACAAAGGCTAACCAGTCTCGGTCTCGGCTAGAGCCCCTGGGCACCCAATAACCAGACCTAACTGGACTTTTGAACACTAACCAGGACAAAAGAGAGTTCAGTGTATTCCACAGTTTTGAGAGCATATGTTTATACATATGTAGCCCTACATATTCATTGCTGTCTCAAGTGTTTCCATCTGCTCCCAACATCATCACATAAGTGTTCTTCAATACCTTCCTTCATTAGATGCATGTGGAAATCTATCCCCTATTAGGAGGATAGATAACACTACTCACGGAAAACCAACAGAATTTGACTGCATATATGATTCTGTAGGTTTACGAGAACAGTACAAGAAATAGGGATCAGGGAAAAGCAGAGAGGGAAGATGGTGGTAAGGTAAAGAAGTCCAGACACAAGCATAGAGGCATATAAATAGTATAGACACCAATGCCAAACAAACCCAAAGTAGTAATCCCAGGATTACACCCTCCCCTAGTTTAAAAAAGAGAAAGGTCAAAAGAAAAAGAAAATGGTCAGTGGATGACTTTCCGTAAGGTTTTCATTTAATATATCCAATTTCAAATCATTGTTGGAGATTGAACAATAATTTATCATAATAATCTATTGTGATGATTAAACTGTAAGCTTGCGAGATAGATGAGATTAGATTAATAACAGACCCATCTCCATTCTCCCCAGTATGAATCTCGAGGAAGCCTTTCTGATGCAACAATTGGGGGAGGAACTGGATGATGAGGAAGACAACAATTTGCTTGAAGCCACCGGCACTGTGGCTATGGCTATTCTTAGTGGCATTGAACTGTCACGGCAGCTTTGGAGTGAACAGCGCCATCCAAGCCATTTGTATCTGGGTTGGGCCCAACTTCTCATCAACCCTCAAGTTGGAACTCTGTGGCAGGTTCTCTTTGTGAGCCGCAATGACCGTACATACATCACCACAATGGGCTTTGATGCATGAACCTTTGACGCCATTTTGTTTAATGGCTTTGAGTACACCTGGCTTTCAACACCCATTTCACAAAGTGATACGGATCGTGGTGGTGACCCATGACCTGGTGCGCATTCTTTAGATGCACCAGGTGCACTTGGATTGGTCCTTCATTACCTCAACTCCACTATGCACAAGATCAGCCTACAACAAATCTTTGCTCTCATCCCATCCACAGTCTCACGCTACATCAATTTCTCACTTCCTGTCCTTCTCGCCACTCTTCGCAATATGGAAGATGTGAAAATCAAATGGTTCAGCCACTTGGAACAATTCAAAGAGTGCAATAGACTGATTGTAGCTCAACATCCCCATCTAACTGGTGCCTTTGTGAGTATTGATGGATTAAATCTCACTGTCCAGACCTCTGATGATAAAGATATCGAAAATGCAACTTTCAATGGATAGCTTTCTGAACATTTTGTCAGTTCAGTGCTTGTGTTCTCTCCGAAAGGTGGGTATTCTTACTTCAAGTTGCTTTACATCCTATCATTTACATTGTACTAGGAGACATCATTGCAGCAAATACCAATGCTCCTGGGAGTTGGCATGATGCTTGTGTTGCCCAGCCTATATTCGAGAAACTGAGAACGCGAACTCCAGAGGGATTTTACCTTGTTGCCGATACTGCCTTTCCTCATGGCAACCAAAATATCAAAGGCAGAATTCATGCACCTATAAAGGCAGGTCAAAAGCTCAAAGGAACAGCTAATGAGATTGCAGAGCGAATTGGCTTTCGATTGAGAGCTTCTTTCATATTGTTAGACTGCTGGAATGGGGAAATTGAGCATTGCAGGGCTCATTTGGGCAGCTTCGGGTTCCTCTTGAGATTGGGAGTGCTGAGCAATGTGGAGAGTTACTGGAGATATGCCTTTGTTTGCACAATCTTCGCACTCACCTGGTCGGCATCAACCAAATTCGCAACATATACATGCCAATCTGGCACAGCCATGCAGAGGAAATTGAAATATGGAGGAATTTTGAAAACATGCTATTCTCTGACCAATGGAAAAATGACCGTGTCGCTCGTTTTCATACATAAGTATAATACCAGTAGTAAACTTAGTACCATACAGTATGGACAATGTAAAGAAGTATGAAACCAATTTAATCATGAAACTACCTTACCTAGAACAACATTACAAAAAGAAACTAAGCAAAAGGAGGTCCAGAACCACTAGTGGCTACCACTTTTATGATAAAAACCAGACAGTTGCCTGCAGGCGAATGTGTATAATGCTTAGAGGTTCAATGAAATGTCTCATTGTTGTGTCTATGTATTTCTTTCATTAGATTGCCTGTCTTTCTCTCATAAGTCATAGGCAGAGCATTTCATTCAATTGTCTGGCTATTTCATAAGGTGCTTTCAATGGATATTTCATACCTATCCCTGGGATATTTCAATGCAATTTTCATATGAATACCTAGGGGATTTCAATGGATATTTCATCTTTATCCCTGGGATATTTCAATAGATATTTCATTCTGATCCCTAGGATATCTCAATGGATATTTCATGTTCATCCCTGGGATATTTGATTGGATATTTCATTCTGAACCCTAGGATATTTCATTGAGATTTTCATATGAATACCTAGGACATTTGATTCGATATTTCATTCTCATCCCTAGGATATTTCAATAGATATTTCATTCTCATCCCTGGGATATTTCATTGTGATTTTCGTATGAATACCTAGGATATTTCAATGGATATTTCAATCTGATCCCTGGGATATTTCTGTTGGGCACTGTTTTCAGGGTCGAGTGTGCACTTCCAAATAAGGAAATGGGCACTTTTCCAAATGAAAAATAGCAATAAAATAGGGGAAATTTCAGAAGAAAATAGGGGTGGTGCTCACTGTTGGTGACAATGTTGGGGGTTGTTTTCAGGGTCCAGGGCACATTTCTAAATATGGTAATATAGCCAAGAATAGCTATAAAATAGCCATAAAATCAGAAAAAGATGGCAGGGTGGTGCTCACTGTTGGTGATGACATCAGGGTTGTTTTCAGGGTCCAGGGCACATTTCCAAATATGGTAATATATCCAAAAATAGCCAGAAAATAGTGGAAAAATAGGAAGAACATATGAATGGTGTACACATCCCAACATCCCATTACATGGACCCTGATAGGTAAAATCATTCTTGTCTTGGTTTTCTTCACTTTTTTTTGTCAAACCAGATGATATTTCCCTTTTGGGATGAACCCTGAAGGCAGTGCCTGATGTTCTGTACACCATTCATATGAAGACCCCTGAAAATGCTGCTAAATGGTAGATACCAATCTGGACAAAAAAATTAGAAATGGGGGTGCTAGGCTAGAGACAAACCAGACAGGTTTTCGAAAAAATCAGCAAAATGCTAGATAAGAAATCCGGACAGGTTCTCAAGGAGAATGAGAAGCTAGATACCAACCGGACACATATGGTTACTTAGTGCAACAGATAAATGTAGCATGATTTATGCAGCCAGTCATCTGGTCTGTGGTTTGAACCTTGCACAGCACCTAAAAATTAGGCCCTGAATAGGCTAGATATGAAGTCTGGACAAAATTTTGAAATTTGGTTTTGGCTAGATAAAATCCAGACAGACTTCGCCAAAATTGGTACAGACAAGAATCAGAAAATCATTGATTTTAGTATCTATCATTTAGCAGTATTTTCCAATACTTTCCATTCCTCCACTGATTCCTACCGGAATCCGTGGAATCCCTAGATTCCGGCCGGAATCCTGGAATTCCTGGAATTCCGGCCGGAATCGACAGGAATCCAACTGGAATCAACAGAAATTGAACACTAGGACTTCTGGTTAATTAATTTTGGACCCTGAATCTCCTTCTTTAGGTCAGACAAATAGAATTGTAGCACTAAATCTTTTACTAAACAAGGGCATAAGGCATCCGACTAGTTACTTACTACTACATGGATTTATTTATTTCAATCAGATTCAGAGACATTAGATTCTGCATGTTGTTCATCCAAACCCAAGTCTATGTGACTTCATGCCTATCATATTTATTGTAAGTCTAATGTAGTCAGCCAATTTATTATTATATCTTGTCCTATAATAACCTCACAAGTTTCTTCTTAGAACAGTTATATAGATTCAAATTCTAATATATTGAAGTGGTACACAAAGATTATTTTACTGTATTCTAAGTTAAAGGAAGGGGGGGAGGAGGGGGGCAGAAATAAATGGGGGTGGAGGAAGGAAGGGATGGGCAGGGAAGGGGGAGGGAAAAGGTAGGGGGAAGGGTGTAGGGACAGGGAAAAGGAAGGGGGAAGGGTGTAGGGACAGGGAAAAGGAAGGGGGAAGGGTGTAGGGACAGGGAAGGGAAGGGGGAAGGGTGATAGGGAAAAGGAAGGGAGTAGGGACAGGGAAATGAGGAGGGACAGACAGAGAAAGAGGGAGGAGAAAGGAAAGGGGTACATGGAAATGGGGAGGGACAGGGGAAGAGAAAAGGAAAGGAGGAAGGGGGGAGGGAAAGAAAAGGGGGAGGGACAACACTCGTCGCCGTGTGTATGTGGTGGAGCGGGACACGCTCGTCGTCGTTGACGTGGCCGTCCATTGGCATCGTCGACGTCGTCCGTTGGCGTTGTCGTCTGTTGGCGGCGTTGTCGTCGTCGGCCGTTGGCGTCGTTGTCCATTGGCGTTGTCGTCGTCCGTTGGCTTCGTCGTCGTCGTCTGTTAACGTGGCGGTGGTCCGTTGATGTGGCGGTGGTCGCTCGTCGTCCACTAACGTGCTCGTCGTCTGTTGACGTCGTCGTCGTCCGTTGACGTGGGCGTCTGTTGACGCGGTCATCGCCCGTTGACATGGTGGTGGTGTCGTCGTGGGCGTGTTGTTTGTTGGCGTGGCCCTCTGTTGACGTGGTGAGGTGTGTCGTCGTCTGTGGGCGTGGTGGTCGTGGTCGTGCGTTGACGTGGTTGTCCCTCGTCGTGTGCCTGGTGTTAGCAGGCTGGGTGGGACGAGCTTGGGATGGGGGGTGCTCACCTATGATGACGAACGACGACTTGCGTCGTTCATCGTCTGGTTACCACGTCGCTGATAGCGACGTGGCAACGTGTTGGCGCGCTCGTTTACTGAGGCTGGTGACGTGGCGTTGGGGCGTCATTTCCGTGTCGTGGCCGTGGTGTTGTGTTGGGGTCATGGTGAAACGACGACGGACGTCGTCGTTGTGTGCGTCGTGGTGGCCGTTGGTGATGTGGCGGTGTCGCGAGGTGGGTTGGCGTCGTGGATGATGGTGGTTGAGAGAGTGGGAGTTGTTTGTTGATGACGCCCAAATCAAGCGTCGGCAAATGCCGACACTTGATTTGGGCATCAGGAATTCCGTTCCGTCTCATTCCGGGATCATTCCTTCCGGGTGATTCCTGGAACCATTCTGGCGGAATTTGAATTCCATCAAAATTCCGCCGGAATGGTTTGATCAATTTGGCAGGGCCCTCTGCCAAATTTGATTCCTCCGGAATTCCAGGAATTGCCTGGATTCCGCCGGATTCCAGCAGGAATCAGTGGAGGACAATAAAGACCTCCAGTTTTTGCCATCATCTTCAGGGAGTGGGCCAATGAAGATTTGTTCTGTTGACAGTCAGGGCACGATGGTATATAACCTTGTTCCAAATCATGGCACATGTTTGGCCAATAGTAAGTGTTCCTCAGTGATCCATAGGTTTTGTCAAAGCTGAAATGTCCAAGAACGTTGTGTGTGAGGAGGTCTTTACGCTGCCACTGCTTTTCCGAGCAGACTCCGGCCGGACTCCGTTGGACTGAGGGTATGCAGAACAGATATTTTTCTGCTTTGAAATGCAGCAAATTTTCCGGTGAATGTCCGAAGCTTTTCCGAGCATTTTTGGTCGGACTTTTCCAACAGACTTCTGATGGACTAACAGCAAACTAGCACCCAGTCCACTGGAAATGACGAGCAAGTGCCAACAGAATTCCAGTGGACAAATCCAACAGAAGTCCAACAGAATTCCAACAGACTGTTGTTATTATTATTAATATATAACATAAAAAAAATGCAGCATTGGGGAATTGAACACTCAACCTTAGGATCTGAAGCATATGGAACCCAATGCTAAACCAGCTGCACCAAGGAGCCTTTGATATAAGTAAGTACTTTGTACTACACATACCTACTGTTTGACCGCTTTCCTAAAACGGTCATCGGCAAATGCCGACGCATCATTTGGCCATCATCAACAATCCCATGTCGCTTGTCCTCAACCACATCCATCCCCAGCAATGACAGCCCACCGACCCATGACGACACGACACGCGACGTGGATGGCACGACAACACAACAACACGACGACAATGATGACACGACGACAACGACACAATGACGTGTGAACGACATGCGACGCGGACAACACGACAACACGACGACAACGATGACACAATGACGTGTCAACAACACCCGCTGACGAGACAACAACGAGGTGACGACAACGCCCAAGGAGAATGAAAGGCAACAACAATGCGCAACGGCGACAGGACGGACGACGACACGACGATGACGACAACGCGACGACGACACGACGACGATGACACAACACGCGAGGATGACGACACGACGACGGCGACACGACGCGACGGGTGACACGACGCAACGCGAGGACGCCGACACAACGCGACACAATAACGCGTCAACGATGCGCGCCAATGACCACGCGCGAACGAGGATGAGGACCCAGCACCACCATCCCCTCCCCCCTCCATTACTCACCATTCCATCCCCTCACCATTACTCACCACTCCCTCCCCCCACCCTTACTCCCCTCCCTTGCTGCTCACCACTCCCTCCCCCCTCCCTTGCTCCCTCCTCCCTTGCTCCCTCCTCCTCCCTTGCTGCTCCCCACTCCCTCCTCCTCCCTTGCTGCTCCCCACTCCCTCCTCCTCCCTTGCTGCTCCCCACTCCCTCCTCCTCCCTTGCTGCTCCCCACTCCCTCCTCCTCCCTTGCTGCTCCCCACTCCCTCCTCCTCCCTTACTCCCTCCTCCCTTGCTGCTTACAATAACCTCCCCGT